>NC_053028.1:540997388-541036163 GCF_003073215.2 Triticum urartu
TCTGTTCTGGCTCTGTGTCACCGTTTTGTATATATATGGAGATCCGTAACTCCGATTGTCCTGAAACCTTCGCCGTGATTTTTTTTTCCGAATATTAGCTTTCTTGCAGCAAAAGAAGAGCGTCAACCGCCTTACGGTGGGCTCACGAGGGTAGGGTCGCGCCCTAAGGGGGGGGGGGCGCCCCCTGCCTCGTGACCACCTCGGGCACTGGTTCGCGTTGATTTTCCTTCCGAATTTTCCATATTTTCCAAAAATAAGCTCCGTCCGTTTTTATCCCGTTTGGACTCCGTTTGATATGGATATTCTGCGAAACCAAAAACATGCAACAGACAAGAACTAGCACTGGGCACTGGATCAATATGTTAGTCCCAAAAATAATATAAAAAGTTGCCAAAAAGTATATGAAAGTTGAATAATATTGGCATGGAACAATCAAAAATTATAGATATGACGGAGATGTATCATTGCTCTCATCCAAGGACTCACACTTGGTGGCGGCCTCCTAGAGCGATTGCTCTACTTCGGTCACCCTCACCTCATACTTAAGCAGGGTGGCCTTTTCGGCCTCCACATCTGCATCCGCTTTCTCCGCGGCTGCTTTGCTTACCCTTGCCGCCTCCTTGGCTTCGGCAGGGCACTCTTGAGGGCCTCTACCTCGGTCGCGTTGCCTACAATCATTAATAATTGCGCATAAAACTCTGTATTTGCATTATAATTCAGGCTTGTAAGGGGTCTTTTAAAATCATACCTTCGGCATCATCGAATCGCTTGTTAATACGGTCGATCTCATCATCAGCCAGCTTCAGTTTCCACTGGAGTTCGGAAACTTCCGCGTTCTTGGCCGAAACTGCCAGCAGCGAAGCCTGTTCACGAAAATAGACAAGTATGTTACCTCTGGAATTGTCGATCCGCTGGTCGTCCCTTTCTTCAAAAAGCCAAACCGAGTCTCAGGGGCTACTATCTATACACTGGTGTATGATTATACAGGCAAAAGCGACCACATATATTACATCACATACCTCAAAACCTATTAGCAGGCTAGTGAATGCTTCATTCAGTCCGCTTTTGGCGGAATGAACCTTTTTCAACCACCGTACCCATCAGGGCACGGTGCTCATCCACGATGGAAGCACGGTAAAGTGCTTCCCTCAATGTATCCGGCGCCTCCAGATTGATGGAGGTTGTTGGTGGAGTCGGCACTCCCCCCTCTTTCGAAGGGGGCTGATCGCTCGGGTCCGGAGCCATGTGGGACTCCGAAGCAATATTCGGCTCGGGGCCGGACTGGCCAAGGCCCCCGCCATCAATCTCCATGGGGATTACGCCCCCCATATCTCCGGCCGCCAAGACATTGCCCTCTGGCACAGTTTCAGCAGCCCTCAGCACTTCTCCCTGGCCCGGAGAGGCCCTTTGGGATAACACATCGGTGTCATCCATGGCATGTGGCGGGGAGGCTCGTGGAGGCGACTCGCTCTCCATCATCTCCGACGCCAAAGAATTCCCCAAAGACAATGATTGTTGGGGGAGATCACAGGCTAGACTGGAAAACATAGATGATACATCACCCTATAATTTATAAAAAGCCAGACATATGCATTATCTTTGATTACTTACGATTCGGCCAGGGGCTTCGGCCTGGGGTTCCACTCGTGGACGGCTTCGACGTCCGATTCCAAATCATCCGAAAGGGAGAGTTTCCCCTTCCTGGACGCCTCCGCTTCTAGGTCTGCAGAAGCCCCCCCTTTTCTTCTTTCCTCCCTTAAGGGGAGAATTGCTCTCCTCCTCTCCCGCTTCGTCTTCGTCTCCCTCGTGGGAGGAGGGAGCTTCGGTATCTTCAGACGTTATGTCCGAAGTACCTTTATGGCGAAGGCCACTTCTAACCTCCTTGCCCTTCTTCTTGGCCTTCTTCTCCAGCGCCTGGTACGGCACCAGAACCAGCATCTTCATCAAAAGAGGAATAGATGGGTTTTCGGGCAGTGGAGCCAGACACCGGATCTCCTCCGCCTTCTTGGTCCAGCCCTGAAGTATAAGTGGAAGGCTTAGTATGCTCCGTGGACTTACAAGTTGAGGATATGTTTGGAAATCTAAAAAACTTACTGGAGTAGCCGGATGAGCGCGGTCGAGGCCTAGGTCTTCGGTCGTGTTCGGCCACGACTTCCGGGCCTTGAAAAGTGATGTCTACTACACAATCTTGTTCTTGTAGATGTTGTTGGGCCTCCAAGTGCGGAGGTTTGTAGGACAGTAGCAAATTTCCCTCAAGTGGATGACCTAAGGTTTATCAATACGTGGGAGGCGTAGGCTGAAGATGGTCTCTCTCAAACAACCCTGCAACCAAATAACAAAGAGTCTCTTGTGTCCCCAACACACCCAATACAATGGTAAGTTGTGTAGGTGCACTAGTTTGGTGAAGAGATGGTGATACAAGTGCAATATGGATGGTAGATAGAGGCTTTTGTAATCTGAAAATATAAAAACATCAAGGTAACTAATGATAAAAGTGAGCGAAAACGGTATTGCAATGCTAAGAAACAAGGCCTAGGGTTCATAGTTTCACTAGTGCAAGTTCTCTCAACAATAATAACATAATTGGTCATATAACTATCCCTCAACATGCAACAAAGAGTCAGTCCAAAGTCGCTAATAGCGGAGAACAAACGAAGAGATTATTGTAGGGTACGAAACCACCTCAAAGTTATTCTTTCTGATTGATCTATTCAAGAGTCCGTAGGTAAATAACACGAAGCTATTCTTTCCGTTCAATCTATCATAGACTTCGTACTAGAATAACACCTTAAGATACAAATCAACCAAAACCCGAATGTCACCTAGATACTCCAATGTCACCTCAAGTATCCGTGGATATGATTATACGATATGCATCACACAATCTCAGATTCATCTATTCAACCAACACAAAGAACTTCAAAGAGTGCCCCAAAGTTTCTACCAGAGAGTCAAGACGAAAATGTGTGCCAACCCCTATGCATAAGTTCACGAGGTCACGGAACTCACAAGTTGATCACCAAAACAAACATCAAGTGGATCACGTGATATCCCATTGTCACCACAGATAAGCACATGCAAGACATACATCAAGTGTTCTCAAATCCTTAAAGACTCAATCCGATAAGATAACTTCAAAGGGAAAACTCAATCCATTACAAGAGAGTAGAGGGGGAGAAACATCATAAGATCCAACTATAATAGCAAAGCTCGCGATACATCAAGATCGTGCCGAATCAAGAACACGAGACAGAGAGAGATCAAACACATAGCTACTGGTACATACCCTCAGCCCCGAGGGTGAACTACTCCCTCCTTCTCATGGAGAGCGCCGGGATGATGTAGATGGCCACAGGTGATGGATCCCCCCTCCGGCAGGGTGCCGGAATAGGGTCCCGATTGGTTTTTGGTGGCTACAGAGGCTTGCGGCGGTGGAACTCCCGATCCAGGTTTCTTTCTGGAAGTTTGGGTATATATAAGAGGTGTTGGAGTCGGGAACAAGTCAGGGGGTCCCTGAGGCGGCCACGAGGTAGGGGGCGCGCCCAGGGGGGTAGGGCGCGCCCCCACCCTCGTGGGTGCCTCGGGACTCTTCTGGCCCATCTCCGATACTCCATGGGCTTCTTCTGGTCCAAAAGTAGTCTCCGTGAAATTTCAGGTCAATTGGACTCCGTTTGGTTTTCCTTTTCTGTGATACTCAAAAACAAGGAAAAACAGAAACTGGCACTGGGCTCTAGGTTAATAGGTTAGTCCCAAAAATCATATAAAATAGCATATCAATGCATATAAAACATCCTAGATGGATAATATAATTGCATGGAATAATCAAAAATTATAGATACATTGGAGACGTATCAAATGGGCCTGGGTATCCCCAGTCCCACGGGCCCAATAGTAGCCCCCAAGCCTGCGGTGCGCACGACCCCGCTCACGGTGGAGGAGAAGAGAGGGGGCAAAGCGACACGGGACCCAACCGCCTACGGGCCAAGCTTGATGCGTGGCGCACAGCAGGGCATGGGACGTCCCCACTTCCCCATGATGCCTCGTCGATTTCCCAGGCTAACATAAAGGCTTGCGGATGCCACGGGGCCATCATTGATCTGAAGGCGAAGGGGCACAGACCGATCTGCTCTGATCGCAATAAAAGTGTGAGGGGACAGACCCCTCAGGCCAATCTCCGTCTTCTCGCCTCTCAATCTCCCACCATCATTGCCGTTTGCATGGTACCCTTGCGGAGGTTTTCCTCCACTGAGAAGGGGAAGGCGACGCTGGAGCGAGCTAAGCAGCCGCTGCAGGCGAGGGGGCGAGGCCGTCCTTGCAAGTCCGCCGTGGGGCCCAGGGCGCCTCCCTAGGGGCGTGGGCGCCCTCCATTGTCCTCCTACACCAACTCGAGCAGCCGCGGCCATAATTCAGCCTGCGGATGCGGGCGCGATGGCCAAAGGGGTCGTGCTTGAGGGGGAAGGAATGGCGCCGGTGTCCGGCTACCCCCATCGTGGAGCCACTCTGCCGACCTGGGCCGCGAGTTCATCCTGGGGTGATATGTCTCATTTTGCATCATGCTTTTATATTGATATTTATTGCATTATGGGCTGTTATTAAACATTATATCACAATACTTATGCCTATTCTATCTTATTTTATAAGGTTTACATGAAGAGGGAGAAGGCCGGCAGTTGGGATTCTGGAATAGAAAAGCAGCAAATATTAGAGACCTATTCTGCACAACTCCAAAATTCCTAAAACTTCATGGAGCTTATTTTAGGAATATATAAAAAATATTGGGTGAAGAAAGTACCAGAGGGGGGCCACCAGCCAGCCACAAGGGTGGAGGGCGCACCCTACCCCTGGGCGCGCCCCCCGACCTTGTGGGCCCCTGGCTGGCCTCCGGTGCCCATCTTTGGCTATATGGTGTGTTTTGACCTGAAAAAAATCAAGAGGAAGCTTTTAGGATGAAGCGCTGCCGTCTCAAGGCGGAACCTGAGCAGAACCAATCTAGGGCTCCGACGGAGCTGTTCTGCCGAGGAAACATCCCTCCGGGAGGGGGAAATCGTCGCCATCGTCATCACCATCGATCCTCTCATCGAGAGGGGGTCAATCTCCATCAACATCTTCACCAGCACCATCTCCTCTCAACCCCTAGTTCATCTCTTGTATTCGATCTTGGTCCCAAAACCTCAGATTGGTACCTGTGGGTTGCTAGTACTGTTGATTACTCCTTGTAGTTGATGCTAGTTAGTTTATCCGGTGGAATATTATATTTTCAGATCCTTAATGATAATTAATACTCCTCTAATTATGATTATGAATATGCTTTGTGAGTAGTTACATTTGTTCCTGAGGACATGGGAGAAGTCTTGTTATAAGTAATCATGTGAATTTGGTATTCGTTCGATATTTTGATGAGATGTATGTTGTCTCTCCTCTAGTGGTGTTATGTGAACGTCGACTACATGACACTTCACCATTATTTGGGCCTAGGGGAAGGCATTGGGAAGTAATAATTAGATGATGTGTTGCTAGAGTTACAGAAGCTTAAACCCTAGTTTATTCGTTGCTTCGTAAGGGCTGATTTGGATCCATATGTTTCATGTTATGGTTAGGTTTACCTTAATACTTATTTCGTAGTTGTGGATGCTTGATAGAGGGGTTAATCATAAGTGGGAGGCTTGTCCAAGGAAGGGCAGCACCCAAGCACTGGTCCACCCACATATCAAATTATCAAAGTACCGAACGTGAATCATATGAGCATGATGAAAACTAGCTTGACAACAATTCCCATGTGTCCTCCGGAGCGCTTTGCTTTATATAAGAGTTTGTACAGGCTTGTCCTTTGCTACAAAAAGGATTGGCCACCTTACTGCACCTTATTTACTTTATTACTTGTTACCCATTACGATTTATCTTATCACAAAACTATCTGTTACTGATAATTTCAGTGCTTGTAGAGAATACCTTGCTGAAAACCAGTTGTCATTTCCTTCTGCTCCTCGTTGGGTTCGACACTCTTACTTATCAAAAGGACTACGATTGATCCCCTATACTTGTGGGTCATCAAGCCTCTTTTCTGGCGCCGTTGCCGGGGAGTGAAGCGCCTTTGGTAAGTGGAATTTGGTAAGGAAACATTTATATAGTGTGCTGAAATATACTGTCACTTGTTACTATGGAAAATAATCCTTTGAGGGGTTTGTTCGGGGTATCTTCACCTCGACTAGAACCACAATTAGTTGCTCCTCAACCTACTGCACCTACTGAAAATATTTATTATGAAATTCCTTCAGGTGTGATAGTGAAACTGCTAGCTAATCCTTATGCAGGAGATGAAACATTACATCCCGATATGCACCTAATCTATGTGGATGAAGTTTGTGTATTATTTAAGCTTGCAGGTATGCCCGAGGATGTTGTCAACAAGAAGGTCTTCCCTTTATCTTTGAAGGGAAAGGAATTGACATGGTATAGGCTATTGGATGATATTGGATCATGGAACTACAAACGATTGAAATTGGAATTTCATCAGAAGTTTTATCATATGCATCTGGTTCATCATGATCGGAATTATATATATAATTTTTGGCCTCGTGAAGGAGAAAGTATTGCTCAAGCTTGGGGGAGGCTTAAGTCAATGTTACATTCATGCCCCAATCATGAGCTCTCAAGAGAAATTATTATTCAAAACTTTTATGCTCGGCTTTCTCATAATGATCGATCCATGCTCGATACTTCTTGTACTGGTTCCTATATGAAGAAGGATATTGAATTCAAATGGGATTTATTGGAAAGAATTAAACGCAACTCTGAATATTGGGATCTCAAAAAAGGTAAAGAGTCAGGTATAAACCTTAAGTTTGATTGTGTTAAATCTTTTATGGATACCGATGATTTTCGTGATTTTAGCACTAAATATGGACTTGACTCTGAGATAGTAGCTTCTTTTTGTGAATCTTTTGCTACTCATGTTGATCTCCCTAAGGATAAGTGGTTTAAATATCATCCTCCCATTGAAGTTAAAGTAGTTGAACCTATTAAATTTGAAGAAGAAACAATTACTTACAATGTTGATCATATTGTTCCTACTCCTTATACTGAGAACCACCTTTTCCTGTTAGAATAAAGGATCATGCTAAAGCTTCAACTGTGGTTAACAAAAGTAATATTAGAGCGCCCAAACCCTCTGAACAAATTAAAGTTGAACCTAGTATTTCTATGGTTAAAGATCTCTTGGTTGATAATATTGACGAGCATGTTATTTATTTCTATGATAAAGCTGCTAGAATTGCTAAACCCGATACGAAAGATAAACTAGACCTGTTGTTGGCATGCCTGTTGGTTCTGTTAAAATAGGAGATCATTGTTATCATGGCTTATGTGATGTTGGTGCTAGTGTGAGTGCAATTCCTTATACCTTACATAAATAAATTATGAATGATATTGCACCTGATGAGATAGAAGATATTGATGTTACTATTAAGCTTCCTAATAGATTTACTATATCACCAATTGGGATTGTTAGAGATGTTGAAGTCTTGTGTGGGAAAATTAAACATCTTGCTGATTTTCTTGTTCTTGCTTCCCCACAAGATAACTTTTGTCCCATTATGTTTGGTAGACCCTTCTTGAATAGTGTTAATGCTAAGATAGACTGCGAGAAAGATATTGTTACTATTGGTTTAGGTGATATGTCTCATGATTTTAATTTCTTTAAATTTCACAGATAAACCCATGATAAAGAATTGCCTAGTAAAGATGAAATTATTGGTCTTGCTTCTATTGCCATGCCTCCTAATGATCCTTTAGAACAATATTTTCTAGACCATGAAAATGATGTTTATGAATGAAAGAAGGGAAATAGATGAAGTATTCTTTAATCAAGGACCTATTTTGAAACACAATTTGCCTGTTGAAATCCTTGGTGATCCTCCTCCACCTAAGGGTGATCCCGTGTTTGAGCTTAAACCATTACCTGATACTCTGAAATATGCTTTTCTTGATGAAAAGAAAATATATCATGTTATTATTAGTGCTAACCTTTCAGAGCATGGAGAAAAGAAATTATTGAAAACTCTGAAGAAGCACCGTGCCGCTATTGGATATAATCTCGATGATCTTAAGGGCATTAGTCCCACTCTATGTCAGCATAAAATTAAACTAGAGAAAGATGTTAAACCAGTTGTTGATCATCAACGACGGTTAAATCCTAAGATGAAAGAAGTGGTAAGAAATGAAATACTAAAGCTTCTAGAGGCAGGTCTAATTTATCCTATTGCTGATAGTCAATGGGTAAGTCATGTTCATTGTGTCCCTAAGAAGGGAGGTATTACTGTTCCTAATGATAAAAATGAATTGATTCCTCAAAGAATTGTTACATGTTATAGAATGGTAATTGATTTCCGCAAATTAAATAAAGCTACTAGAAAAGATCATTACCCCTTACCTTTTATTGATAAAATGCTAGAAAGACTATCCAAACACGCTCATTTTTGCTTTCTAGATGGTTATTCCGGTTTCTCTCAAATACCTGTGTCAAAAGATGATCAAGAGAAAACCACTTTTACTTGCCCTTTTAGTACCTTTGCTTATAGACGTATGCCTTTTGGTTTATGCAATGCACCTGCTACCTTTCAAAGATGTACGACTACTATATTCTTTGACTTTTGTGAAAAGATTGTTGAGGCTTTCATGGATGATTTCTCCGTTTACGGAACTTCTTTTGATGATTGCTTAAGCAACCTTGATCGAGTTTTGCAGTGATGTGAAGAAACTAATCTTGTCTTGAATTGGGAAAGTGCCACTTTATGGTTAATGAAGGTATTGTCTTGGGCCATAAAGTTTCTAAAAGAGGTATTGAAGTTGATAAAGCTAATGTAGATGCTATTGAAAAGATGCCGTGTCCTAAAGATATCAAAGGTATAAGAAGTTTCCTTGGTCATGCTGGTTTCTATAGGAGGTTTATTAAAGACTTCTCCAAAATTTCTAGGCCTCTCGCTAATATCTTGCAAAAAGGATGTTCCTTTTGTTTTTGATTATCATTGTGTAGAAGCATTTGAAATACTTAAGAAAGCCTTGATTTCTGCTCCTATTGTTAAGCCACCTGATTGGAATTTACCCTTTGAAATTATGTGTGATGCTAGTGATTATGCTATTGGTGCTGTTCTAGGACAAAGAGTGGATAAGAAATTAAATGTTATCCAGTATGCTAGTAAAACTCTAGATAGTGCCCAGAGAAATTATGCTACCACTGAAAAAGAATTTTTAGCAGTTGTATTTGCATGTGATAAGTTCAGACCTTATATTGTTGATTCCAAAGTAACTGTTCACACTGATCATGCTGCTATTAAATATCTTATGGAAAAGAAAGATGCTAAACCTAGACTTATTAGATGGGTTCTCTTGCTACAAGAATTTGATTTGCATATTATTGATAGAAAGGGAGCTGAGAACCCCGTTGCAGACAACTTGACTAGGTTAGAAAGTGTTCTTGATGACCCGCCACCTATTGATGATAGCTTTCTTGATGAACAATTAAATGTCATAAATGCTTCTCATAATACTCCATGGTATGTTGATTATGCTAATTATATTGTTGCTAAATTTATACCACCTAGTTTCACATACCATCAAAAGAAAAAGTTTTTCTATGATTTAAGACATTACTTTTGGGATGACCCACACCTTTATAAAGGAGTAGATGGTGTTATTAGACGTTGTATACCTAAGCATGAACAGGAACATATCCTACGCAAGTGCCACTCTGAGTCTTACGGAGGACACCACGCTGGAGATAGAACTACACATAAGGTATTGCAATCCGGGTTCTATTGGCCCACTCTCTTCAAGGATGCCCGCAAGTTTGTCTTGTCTTGTGATCAATGTCAAAGAATTGGTAATATTAGTAGACGTCGGGAAATGCCTATGAATTATTCACTTGTATTGAACCATTTGATGTTTGGGGCTTTGATTATATGGGACCTTTTCCTTCCTCTAATGGGTATACACATATTTTAGTTGATGTTGATTACGTTACTAAGTGGGTAGAAGCAATTCCAACTAGTAGTGTTGATCACACCACTTCTATTAATATGCTTAAAGAAGTTATTTTTCCGAGGTTTGGAGTCCCTAGATATTTAATGACTGATGGTGGTTCACATTTTATTCATGGTGCCTTCCGTAAAATGCTTGCTAAGTATGATGTTAATCATAGAATTGCATCTCCATATCATCCTTAGTCTAGTGGTCAAGTAGAATTGAGCAATAGAGAGATTAAATTAATTTTGCAAAAGACTATTAATAGATCTAGAAAGAATTGGTCCAAGAAACTTGATGATGCATTGTGGGATTATAGAACTGCCTATAAGAATCCTATGGGTATGTCTCCGTATAAAATGGTTTATGGAAAAGCATGTCACTTACCTCTTGAACTAGAACATAAGGCATATTGGGATATTAAAGAGCTCAATTATGATTTCAAACTTGCCGGCGAGAAGAGGTTATTTGACATTAGCTCACTTAATGAATGGAGAACCTAGGCCTATGAGAATGCCAAGTTGTTTAAAGAAAAAGTTAAAATATGGCATGACAGAAGGATACAAAAGCATGAGTTTAATGTAGGTGATCATGTTTTGCTGTACAACTCTCGTCTAAGATTTTTTGCAGGAAAACTTCTCTCTAAATGGGAAGGTCCCTACATTATCGAGGATGTCTATCGTTCTGGCGCCATAAAAATTAACAATGCCGAAGGCACAAATCCGAAGGTGGTAAACGGTCAAAGAATCAAACATTACATCTCAGGTACTCCCATAAATGTTGAGACCAATATAATTAATACCGTAACCCTAGAGGAGTACATAAGGGACACTTTCCAGAATGTTTCAGACTCCGAAAAGGAATAGGTATGTGGTACGGTAAGTAAGCCGACTCCAAAACGTTTCCAATGATAAATTTTCTCCGTTTTAGAATATTTAAAATTTTAGGAAAATTAAAAGTAGTCCGAGAGAGACACGAGGCCACCACAAGGGTGGAGGGCGCGCCCTACCCCCTGGGCGCACCCCTCGTCCTTGTGGCCACCTCGTGTGCCTTCCGGACTCCGTTTTCTTACACGATACTTCTTTTGGTCGGTAAAAAATCATTATATAATCTCCCGAAGGTTTTACCACCGTACCACGACAATATCTCCTGTTTTGGTTTTGAGCTGTTTTTCTGACAGATCTAGATCACCATGACGTCTCCAAGCGCCCCCAAGGACAAGTTTTCGAAAAGGTCATCAACCCTTACCTCACAGAGGTGCTGCAATACCCTCAAACCATTGAGATGCATGAGGGGGTGCTGCACATCCGCGATGTAGAGGGGCCAAAGAAGACCGGAAGTGTGGAGACAGTACTCGAAGCAATGGAGCAGCAAGTTTTCAAGTCCCAAGGGATGGTGGAACGGGGACTAAACGCCAATCACATGATGATCGCGGAGTTCACCAACAATCACAAGCTGGACGCCAAGAACATTGTGGAGGCCAACCTCAAGCTTCATGAGAAAATCGAGCATCTCCAAGCCCAGATCTATGACCTGCAAAACCAAAACTATGAGTATGAATATAGATTCAAGAGGATGAGTTTGGCTGCAGATTTGAGGATCCCGGAGACTCGATCATCCTTCTATGATGGTGAGCCTATGCCCTAGAAGATGGATGACAAGCCTACTTCATCAACAAATCCTTCATCACCACCTCCGAAGAAAGAGATCTAAACACATGGGTATGGGCACTCACCTTGGCAACTGCCAAGCTTGGGGGAGTGCCCCGGTATCGTATCACCATCACATCTTTATCTTTATCATTTTTCTTAGTTCGATCCTTTTGGTTATATCTTGATCTAGTAGAATAAAGTTTTTAGTATGATCTAGCTTTGAGTTTTGCTTTATGTTCCCTCTATGTAATCAAGTCCGTGAGATATATAATAAAGAGTAGTTTTGAGTTGAGGGCTTTGCTTTCTTGCTATGATCTTGAGGGTATTAAATAAAAGAAAGAATAAAAAGATCATATATTGATCTTATGGAGAGTAATGACTTCACATATAAAGAGTATGATGAATAAAAGTTGTCGAGGGTTGACAAACATAGTTTTGGTCATTGTTGCAATTAATAGGAAGTAATAAAGAAAGAGAGGCTTCACATATAAATCTACTATCTTGGACATCTTTTGTAATTGTGAGCACTCATTAAAATATGACATGCTAAAAGGTTGATGTTGGACAAGGAAGACAACATAATAGGTTATGTTTTCTTATATCCGAATAGAAGTTATATTGTCATGGATCATCCAACATGTTGAGCTTGCCTTTCCCTCTCATGCTAGCCAAATTCTTTGCACCAAGTAGAGATACTACTTGTGCTCCCAAACATCCCTAAAACCAGTTTTGCCATGAGAGTCCACCATACCTACGTATGGATTGAGTAAGATCCTTCAAGTAAGTTATCATCGGTGCAAGCAATAAAAAATTGCTCTCTAAATATGTATGATCTACTAGTGTGGAGAAAATAAGCTGTGTACAAACTTGTGATATGGAAGAAATAAAAGCGACAGACTGCATAATAAAGGTCCTTATCACAAGTGGCAATATAAAGCGACGTTCTTTCGCATGAAGATTTTGTGCATCCAACCATAAAAGCGCATGACAACCTCTACTTCCCTCTACGAAGGGCCCATCTTTTACTTTTATCTTCTACCCTTATATAAGAGTCATGGTGATCATCACCTTTCCTTTTTATACTTTTTCCTTTGGCAAGCTCTATGTGTTGGAGAGATCCGGATATATATATATATATATATATATCCACTCGGATGTAGGTTTTCATAAAGTATTATTATTGACATTACCCTTGAGGTAAAAATTTGGGAGGCAAAACTATAAGCCCCTATCTTTCTCTGTGCCTGATGGAAACTTTGAACCCATAAGTATCGCATGAGTGTTAGCAATTGTGAAAGATTATATGATAGTTGAGTATGTGGACTTGCTAAAAAGCTCTTTAATTAACTGTTTCCGATGTTATGATAAATTGCAATTGCTCGAATGACTAAGATCATAGTTTGTTAGTTTTCAATAAAGTTTATGATTCATACTTTACTTTGTGAATGAATTGTTACTTTATCATAAGAAATTATATGACAATATATGTTGCTGTTCTAGAGATTATCATGATGCCCTCATGTCCGTATTTTATTTTTATCGACACCTCTATCTCTAAACATGTGGACATATTTATATTATCGATATCGGCTTTCTCTTGAGGACAAGCGAGGTTTAAGCTTGGGGGAGTTGATACATCCATTTTGCATCATGCTTTTATATTGATATTTATTGCATTATGGGCTGTTATTAAACATTATATCACAATACTTATGCCTATTCTCTCTTATTTTATAAGGTTTACATGAAGAGGGAGAATGCCGACAGCTGGAATTCTGGACTGGAAAGGAGCAAATACTAGAGACCTATTCTGCACAACTCCAAAATTCCTGAAACTTCACGGAGCTTATTTTTGGAATATACAAAAAATATTGGGCGAAGAAACTACCAGTGGGGCCACCAGCCAGCCACAAGGGTGGAGGGCGCGCCCTACCCCCTAGGTGCGCCCCCGACCTTGTGGGCCCCCTGGCTGGCCTCTGGTGCCCATCTTTGGCTATATGGTGTGTTTTGACCAGAAAAAAAATCAAGAGGAAGCTTTCGGGATGAAGCGTCGCCGTCTCGAGGTGGAACCTGGGCAAAACAAATCTAGGGCTCCGGCAGAGCTGTTCTGCCGGGGAAACATCCCTTTGGGAGGGGGAAATCGTCGCCATCGTCATCACCATCGATCCTCTCATCGAGAGGGGGTCAATCTCCAGCAACAGCTTCACCAACACCATCTCCTCTCAAACCCTAGTTCATCTCTTGTATTCAATCTTGCTCCCAAAACCTCGGATTGGTACCTGTGGGTTGCTAGTAGTGTTGATTACTCCTTTTAGTTGATGCTAGTTGGTTTATCCATTGGAAGACTATATTTTCAGATCCTTAATGATAATTAATACTCCTCTTATTATGATTATGAATATGCTTTGTGAGTAGTTACGTTTGTTCCTGAGGACATGGGAGAAGTCTTGTTATAAGTAATCATGTGAATTTGGTATTTTTTCGATATTTTGATGAGATGTATGTTGTCTCTCCACTACTAGGGAAAACCCTAGTAGTAGCGCGGGTTTAATGCCCACTAGTAGCACAGACAGCCGCACTACCAATAAGGCGCTACATCTATTACTTAGCAGTAGCGCGTGCGACAAGCGCTGATGCTAAGACACATAGCGGCAGCGCTTGTTCTATCCCGCGTTGCTGCTAATCTAGCTAGTTGTAGTGTGTTTACTATCCATCGCTACTAGTACTTTTTTTCATTTTTATTGTATTTATACGTCGTTATACAAATTTTGGTACAATACCAATTATGAGGTTTATATCTTATGTCCATAACAGTGTGTCAAATGAAGGTGGATTAGGTTCAAGTGGAGGCAATATGTGGTGCATGTCAAAAGTATACTACTAATCCAAACTTGATCTAGTTTGGACTAGTAGTACTTTTGATGTGCACCACATGTTGCCTCCACTTGAATCTAATCCGCCAGCACAAGCTATTTAATCATCATCATAGTCATTACCACCAATAGTATTTATTTAATCACCATAGTCATAGTGTAGCACACTATCATCTTCAAACTCATTCTAGCTAGCTAATCACCACCAACACTAGATGCGGTAGCTATCTAATCACCACCAACACTAGCTAATAATAATCATCATAGTCATTACCACCAACACTAGCTATTTAATCATCATAGTCATAGTGTAGCACATCATCATCTTCAAACTCATTTCTAGCTAGCTAATCACTCCTGCTGCTCTCTCTCAGGTAAAATAACATAAAACATGTGTAGCTCTCCTCCTTCATAAAGTTGGAGCATGCAGATGAACCTGTCTCCTAATCGTGGGATGCGCTTCTGATTGATGCCCCCTAGTACTTCTCTGCGCTCCTCCATCACAAATTTGGTCCAATCTTTCACTATTAAGACTTCCTCGCTCTTAGAAATCCTGAATGCACTAAAGTGCATTGTAGGATATCTTGGCCGTAAGCTAACAATACTCATGGTACCATTAGTCTCGATCCCATGAGGCACAACATTCATCGGGAGTCCCTGTTGAAGAACATCGTATAGTAACATACTTAGCAATGAAGTTTAGCTTAAAAAATAATGTATGCAAAAGATGCACTGAGGACAAAATAGTAAAAATATTACCATCTTTCCTAAATAGATGTGACTGTAGTTCATTACGAACAATATTGGTCGCATGTTTTCAGTACTAACATTTCTAAGTGCAGGAAGAAAATTTGTCTTGACAGTATCAAGATCCTCAAGCCATGAAACATAACGACTTAGCTCCTCGCAGTTTAGTTCAGCCCCGGGACAGTAGTAGGTCCTGTCTACCAAGCGCTGGACATGTTTGCTTGAACCGAAACAAGCTGACAATAGAAATTAGTTGTCAACTATTTTTGAATAAACAATATCAAAGACATAAATATGGTTGAGAAACTCACATAATGGTATAAGTGGAGGCGTCTGCACATCGACCCAGATGTCGGTATTACCTTCAATATCATCTTCCGGACGAATATCAAAGGTGATAACCATATCAGGCTCAAATGCCTAAGTCTTGCATAATGCTCGCCAAGTTTTGCATCCAAAATAGGTGTAGTCGTCTCCGTTGTATAATTTTGCGTGGAAAATATAACCATGCTCGGTCTTCAAGTAAACTTTCTTTACCTACATAGTACGACTGAAACCTATCTTATCCAAGACAAAAACTCTTGCATGGCAGGGGATACGCTAGTAGAATAGTAAAATAAATAAATTATAAGTTGAAGCAAATGAAGCAGATGTCATGCTTAATTACGAAAAAAGACTTGTCATTGTGACTTACTGTATCCACTTCGAAGTTCACGTCCAGCTTGATGCTGAAGCGCCTATCATCATCTAGGAAGATTCCGTCGCATAGGCCACGCTCGTCTTCACAGTATTTGCAAATACCAAAGTCCTTTTCGTTGTCAGACATTTCCTATGTTCATAGTTGAAACATTAATTGAAAATTGATCGAAGAAAACTCCAGGATACTCAAAATATCTTATAGGACTCATATTGACATGAGCATTCAATAAGCAAAACCAAATCGTAAAGTAAATAAGTATTCAAATTAGCATGCATTCAATAAGCAAAAGTAGATCATCTCATGCGTCTGTACATCGTCGAATATTATCACTAATACATCCCGAATAGTATCATACATATAAAATCACTAATACAACTAAAACCCTAGCGCACGACGGGTATCGACGCAGGCGGTGGACACCCAAAGAGATGGAACCATCACAGGATCATAGCTCCAGTGAGATCCCTAGAGAACCTGCCAAGTATTGGAGAACCTGTGCTCCAACTCAAACAAGTAGTGACGGACGTGCGCGTCCTCCTCACTGACACGGTGACGCACCACCTCCGCGGGGTCCTCGAGCCTCTGGACCGTCACTGGCCCACGCGACCGCCACCAAAGAAGGTTCGGGTCAACGACAGGCTGGATCCTCACCAACCTGCGCCCCCCGGCAGGTAGCGCCTCCAGTACCACCCCGGCGGAGCCCAGTCCCAGACATGGCCCATCTGGTGACGCAGGTGTCCTCCGCCGACTCGACGACGAGGATGCGGGATAGGCATCGTCGATGTCGATGCGCGAAAAATTGCTTTAACTAAAAAATAACAACAAATGTGACATGTTCAACTAGTTCTATTAATTCAACTAGTTCTTACGATTAAATCTAGTCAACTAATTCTATACCTAATAAAATGAATAATGACATAAAAAAGGCCTATGCTTTGCAGGAACGTTGACTCCTTCCCGGTGCGGCAAATCCTGGGCACTCGATATGTCCTAGTTTGTAGCACAAGTCATGTAGAAATTCATAGAAAATTTCGGCATAACTTTTGCTAAAAAGTGGACAAATCGAGAACCTGAAATTTTCCAGAACGGAAATGAATCAACATTCCGGCAAAACATAGGCCACTCAGCTTCATTTCCTGGAAACAACAAAGCCACTTGGGCACAATCGAACCACTTCAATAATGGAATATGCAAATGAACATCAATGACATATATCATATAACAACAATATGCAAATGAAATTACTGTTTAGGCATTTTCATAAAAATTTGCCCTAGCTAATTTCCTAAAAAAATTGCTAATCATTTTTCCTAAATTCTAAAAAATGACTACTACACTAAACAAATATAGGGTTCATATGAGCATCAACACATATATAAATTGCCCTAGCAGAGAGAGAGGAGGGTAGGAGAGAGGAGAGGCAGAGCCATACGGTGACTGCCGCGAGGGAGGGGCAGGCGGCGTCGAGGTCGGGGTCGGGGCTCGGGCGCGCAACGGCAGCGAGGTCGGGGTCGGGGGCGGCGTTGAGGCGGGAGAGCGGTGGGAGAGCACGCGGCGGCCGACGGGCGACGGCGGCGACAGTGGAGGAGTTGCGATTTGGGGGAAGTGACCGTTGGTAAAAATGAATCGAGTGCTTTAGTCAGAAGTAGCAGTAGCGCGTTCCAGGAAGTGCGCTGCTGCTAACATAGCTACAACGCGTTCCTGGATAAGCGCTACTGCTATACCATTCTCTTTCCCCCTTTTCATTCATTTTTCTTTACATTTTGTTTTTTCCTTTCACCTTTTTGTATTTATTTCATTTTCATTTACTTTTCTATTTGCTTTCCATTTAATTTTATTTACTTTAGCAGTAGCGCCTCTCAGCGTAAACGCGCTACTACAAACAAAATAGCGGTAGCGCGGTTCGGGGAAGATCGCTACTACTATGTGCAACCTATCGGCTAAGCCATGGGAATTTTAGTAGTAGCGCTTTTGTACGCGGGCGCGCTACTGCTAATTAGCACCAGCATTTGTTTTTAGCCCGCGCTACTGCTAATGTTCTGTGTATAAGGTTATCCCTAGTAGTGCTCCTCTAGTGGTGTTATATGAACGTCGACTACATGACACTTCACAACTATTTGGGCCTAGGGGAAGGCATTGGGAAGTAATAATTAGATGATGGGTTGCTAGAGTGACAGAAGCTTAAACCCTAGTTTATGCGTTGCTTCGTAAGGGGCAGATTTGGATCCATATGTTTCATGCTATGGTTAGGTTTACCTTAATACTTCTTTCGTAGTTGCGGATGATTGCGAGAGGGGTTAATTGTAAGTGGGAGGCTCGTCCAAGGAAGGGTAGCACCCAAGCACTGGTCCACCCACATATCAAATTATCAAAGTAATGAACATGAATCATATGAGCATGATGAAAACTAGCTTGACAACAATTCCCATGTGTCCTCCGGAGAGCTTTGCTTTATATAAGAGTTTGTCCAGGCTTGTCCTTTGTTACAAAAAGGATTGAGCCACCTTGCTTCACCTTAGTTACTTTATTTACTTGTGACCCATTACGATTTATCTTATCACAAAACTATCTGTTACCGATAATTTCAGTGCTTGCAGAGAATACCTTGCTGAAAACCACTTGTCATTTCCGTCTGCTCCTCGTTGGGTTCGACACTCTTAATTATCGAAAGGACTATGATAGATCCCCTATACTTGTGGGTCATCAGAGATTCCCTAAGTAGAAATGTCCTTAAAGACATGACCAATCAAAGCTGGATGCCACATTTTATTGAAGGTGTCACTAATCATTTCATGTTTGCCTAATTAAGGGTCTATTATTTTATGACCTTGATTGTCAATTTTTTATCTAAGAAAATTGATTAGTTTCACATTTTAAGAATTGGTTGTAACTTATGTGTAGAAGTTGCATGTTATTGTTGCAACCTCATCAGACTCCATGTCGTCAAGAGCTCGTTGACCTCCGCAAGGCACGACAGTTGGCTTCCACCTCCGCCTCTGAGTGGATGGAATTAGGATGGCATGCTGCTCCGCCACCTTCTCCACTTGGGCCACCTCAAACTCCGTGAGGGTGTCACCCATGCCCAATCCGATAGCCGGAGGCGCCGGATCTGCATCACCTTCCTCCTATTCCTCTTCCTCCAGCTTCATGGCCACCATGTTTGCGTCTGGCGCATGCTCCTACTCCTTCTCCTCCTCCTCCTCCTGCTCCTCCTCCTCTTGTTCAGGAGAGTCTGGAGGCAGGCCGACAACAATTCGGTCGGCGCGCCGTCTAGGACCTCATTCAGGAGCTCCAACCGCCGCTCCGGATTGAGCATGGCGTACGTGGTGATCCACTGTCGGACCATGAGTAACGACATACGTGGGAGCTCGAGCGGATTTCAGGGTGGCGGCGTAGAGGGAAGAATATGGTGAAAATAGGACTGATAGGATTGGGGTTCCACCGCCCACCTTAAATAGTCGAATTCAGAGTCTCAGGCAGTGCATCAGAGCGGTGGCACTCACCAGACCGCTGTGTTTAGAACATCTACAGTCAATCTCCTCAATTCCCCTATATGTTCGGGCGGGTGGCCTGGTCAGTGACCGGTCACAAAAACATGACCAAGCTAGGCTCCTTAAACTAGCCCTATATGTCCGGGCTGACTGGCACCCCTCAAATTCATCCCAGATCTATGGTGGATATGAGGAGGCCCGAGCGCGTCCGCCACGTCGGACTAACATGCAAGACCTGATGACCCACAAGTATAGGGGACCACAACAGTCTTCGAGTGTAGTATATCACCCATACTGATAAGACTGGGCAGTTGAGTTGTCAATTCAACCACACCTGAGAAGTCACTTCCTTGCAGCAATTTATTAGTAGCACGGTAATATGATAGAAATGAAGTAGTACTAACAGTAGTAACGGTAACAGTATAGCAACATGTAGTAATTGGAACAACGGTAGAAATAGTAACTAGAGCATAGACAATATTATAGAAGTGTAGGCAATAGAGCAGAGATGAAGATTTGGATGAAATTCTATATGTAATAGTCACAACCTAGAGCGATACACAATAGCTCCAATTCATCAATCATATGTAGGCATGTACTCTGTATATAGTCATACGTACTTGCAGTAAGAACTTGCATGACATCTTTTGTCCTACCCTCCCGTGGTAGTAGGGTCCTAATGAAAACTAAGGGTAATTAAGGCGCTCCTTTCAATAGAAAACTGGAACAAAGCATTAGCAAATAGTGAATACATAAACTCCTCAAATTACAGTCGTTCCCGGAGAGTATCCCAATCATTTTCACTTTGGAGTCTGCTGTTCGGAATGATAATAGGTGCATATAACTTGCATGTAAGATCAACATCTCAAGTATATAATCATGGAAAGCATAAGTGTTCAGATATAAAATCTTGGCACTTGGGCCCTACTGACAATCAATAAGCATAGCAAAGTCATAGCAACATCAATCTCAGAACATAGTGGATACTAGTGATCAAGCCCTAACAAATTGACTCGATTATATAGGAAATCCCATCCATCTCCATCACCGTCCAACAAGCCTACAAATGAATTACTCACTCCCTATGGTGAGCATCATGAAATTGTTGATGGAGAAAGGTTGATGATGACGACGAGCGAATTCCTCTCTCCGGAGCCTTTAATGCGCTCCAGATTAGGGCTCCCAGCGAAGAACAAGAGGTGGCAGTGGCTCTATATCGTAAAACATGATAAAACTTTCTCTTTGTTTTTTTTCTCGAGAAGATGAAATATATAGGCTTAGAATTAGGTGGGACAGAGGCTCATGAGGTCCACAAGCTCATGAGGCATGCCTCTCGGGCTTGTGGCTTGCTGGTGACCCCCCTTGGGAAGTTCTTTGCTCCAGTATTTTTTTAATCTATTCCATAAAAAATCTCTGTAAGGTTTCATCCAATTTCGAGAATTTTTATTTCTTCACAAAAATAACACCAAGGTAGTTCTGCTGAAAACAATGCTAGTTAGGGTTAGCTTCATTCAAATCATGCAAATTAGAGTCCATAACAAGAGTAAAAGTTTTTGGAGAGTAGATACATTGGAGACGTATCAGTACCCATGCGGACACCCGTCGAAACTAGTGGTCCGATGAGGACGCTGCTCTGGTGTGCTATCCGAGGGGCCAAATCCAGCTATTTAAGCCGGACGGCAACCCCACAACCCTAGTCTCATTCTATTTCCGTATCCTCTGCATTGCCACCACCCCCTCCCCATCTGCTCCGATCTCGCTGTCTGGAGTTCTGACCCAATAGCAGATCACCATGTGCACGATGCTCACTCTGGAGCCTCGGTTGCAGCTCCAGGCCCGGCGTGCCACTCGAATTACGGCTGGCCTACCTCCAAACTCTTCAGGCATGAGGAGGAGGAGGAGGCGCCGGACACGGCGATGGAGGAGGAGGAAGGCGAGGCAGAGTCAATTCTTCTGGTTGCCCAAGTCGGATTTGGCATGGGTAACGCACAAGGCGAGTACGAGGTCGCCTAAGCGAAGGAGGCGACGGAGCAGCAGGCCATCCTGAACTCCTTCCGCTTGGAGGCGAAGGTAGAGGCAAACCGCCGCTATCTCCGCAAGGCATGAGTGAAGGTGGACGCAATTATCGTGGCCATGGAGTCTGAGAAGGAGACAGAGCCGTGGGAGGCGACCATCCACCAGGTGGCAAGTTCGCCCGGCAACACAGATGTCGTCTACATATGTGACAACGAATAGGTAGTCTATGTTTATCTATGTAAAATGTAGTAGTACGTGGTTTTTGTGTGTTGCATGGCGTAGTATGGATTTTGAAAAACTAGATGATACCTCGCATGTTGTTGTGGGAAACTTGTTACATAAATGCATAAATAGGTGCAACAAAATCAAGTAAGACTAATGCAAAGCGTAAAAGCGTCCTCATTTTATTTTATTTTAAAAATTAAAAACATGAAGCACATAACACAATGGTGTATAAAAAGCGCAATCTTTTAGTTAACGAAATGCCATTTTCTTTCGAAAAGGATAATGTTAAGTACATAGGTATTCTCAGACCATTTAACACATGTCGTTTATGACAACATAAAAAATTATAACAAATCATCTTGAATAAAGTATTCATCCCGATAACAAATTTGGAGCCAATAAAGCGACACTGAACATGAAAAAAATGTTGCTACATGAGTTCATTTCTGAAGTGGGCTCAACTGTACACCCAAACAAAATTTACCAAGGCAACTGTTGGGGGGATGACCCCTGGGTAGGCCCAAGACGGTAGACGACTCTTCAAAAACATCGGGGCGACCAACGCCCCGGTCCGGCTGCCCAGCCACCTCGGCCGGCTCACCATCCCGACTGCTTGGCCGACTCCCCGTCCGGCTGCTCCAGCTGGCTTGCTACGCGAAGTCAACCACTACATCAACACAACACTGATAAGACGGCCATACCACAACCACTGTTGCTGATAAAGCATACACTATTCGCTCGTCACACGCGGCATTATCTACAGTGTACTTTGTCCCCTGGACATTGATTTATAAAATGACCCAGGGATAATACCTAGCCTAGCTCTCAAGCAAGCATAGCTTGGGATGTAATATACACGTTGTAGCTTATATCCCAAGCACACACCCATGCTCACCTAGCTTACATCCAAAGCTAGCCTACACCTATATATATGAGCTCACATCCATCCATCCAGGAGGATAGACTCACACACTCCCACGGCCACAAGGCCACTCACGCATGCATACATCCATGCTACTACTACTAGTGCTCTTGGCACTTGTGCTCACACACAGATAGGAGGCCAGATGCCCACGTCATTGACCTCAGATATAGCTTCAGAAGCAACTCTGTACTGCCAGACATGTACACCACATATATATCCAGATATGCAGGAGTACTGTTGGGGAACGTAGCATGCAATTTTAAAAAAATTCCTACGATCACGCAAGATCTATCTAGGAGATGCATAGCAACGAGAGGGGGAGAGTGTGTCCACGTACCCTCATAGGCCGAAAGCGGAAGCATTAGGTTAACGCGGTTGATGTAGTCGAACGTCTTCACGATCCAACCGATCTAGTACGAACGTACGGTACCTCCGAGTTCAACACACGTTCTGCTCGATGACGTTCCTCGAACTCTTGATCCAGTAGAGGTTCGAGGGAGAGTTTCGTCAGCACGACGGCGTGGTGACGGTGATGGTGATATGACCCGCGTAGGGCTTCGCCTAAGCACTACGAAGCTATGACCAAAGGAGTAAACTGTGGAGGGGGCACCACACACGGCTAAGAGAATAACTATTGTGCTATGGGATGCCCCACTGCCCCCATATATAAAGGAGGAGGGGAGGAGGACGGCCACAAGGGGCGTGCCATAGGGGGGGAAACCGACTAGGACTCCTAATCCTAGTCGCTTCCCCCTATCCTTTCTATCGGAGGGGAAAAGGGAAGGAGAGTGAGAGGGAGAGGGAAAGAGGAAAGGGGGTCGCGCCCCCTTCCCCCTTGTCCAATTTGGACTCCCTTGGGGGGCGCCACCCTTGCGGGCTCCCCCCTCTCTCTCCCCTATGGCCTACGAAGGCCCATTACTTCCCGGGGGGTCCGCTAACCCCTCAGTATTCCGATAAATATCCGAAACATCCCGAAACCATTCCGGTGTCCGAATACCTTCATCCAATATATCTTTAACTCTCGACTATTTTGAGACTCCTCGTCATGTCCGTGATCTCATCTGGGACTCCGATCAATCTTCGGTCACCAAAACACATAACTCATAATACAAATCGTCATCGAACGTTAAGCGTGCGGACCCTACAGGTTCGAGAACTATGTAGACATGACCGAGACACATCTCTGGTCAATAACCATTAGCGGAACCTGGATGCTCATATTGGTTCCTACACATTCTATGGAGATCTTTATTGATCAAACCGCAATGACAACATACGTAATTCCCTTTGTCATCGGTATGTTACTTTCCCGAGATTCGATCGTCGGTATCATCATACCTAGTTCAATCTCGTTACCGGCAAGTCTATTTACTCGTTTTGTAATGCATCATCCCGCAACTAGCTCATTAGTCACATTTCTTGCAAGGCTTATAGTGACGTGCATTACCGAGAGGGCCCAGATATACCTCTTCGATACTCGGAGTGACAAATCCTAATCCCGATCTATGCCAATCCAACAAACACCTTCGGAGACACGTGTAAAGCATCTTTATAATCACCCAGTTACATTGTGACGTTTAATAGCACACAAGGTGTTCCTCCGGTATTCAGGAGTTGCATAATCTCATAGTCAGATGAATATGTATAAGTCATGAAGAAAGCAATAGCAATAAAACTTAACAATCATTATGCTAAGCTAACGGATGGGTCTTTTCCATCACATCATTCTCCTAATGATGTGATCACGTTCATCAAATGACAACACATGTCTATGGTCAGGAAACTTAACCATCTTTGGTTAACGAGCTAGTCAAGTAGAGGCATACTAGGGACACTATGTTTTGTCTATGTATTCACACATGTATCAAGTTTCCGGTTAATAAAATTCTAGCATGAATAATAAAAATTTATCATGATATAAGTAAATATAAATAACAACTTTATTATTGCCTCTAGGGCATATTTCCTTTATGCTATTATCTCTCCGGAGAGCCCCGAACCTGGGTAAACCATCGCGTGCTATTTGCCCAATCCCGTCCCCAGATCTCCACGGCAGTCTTGCCCTCTCCTCAAGCCACCCCGTGGCATCTGTCACCTCGCGAACCCGCCCGTGAGATAACCACGACAGCAATGTGCAAGAAAAAGTTTGTCTTGTACTGTTTGTCTCCAACTAATCAAGTCCCTCTTAACCTGTTCTGCACTATTATCAATCTTGCCAACCATCACCATGTTTTGCTATGAAAGAAAAAGAAACTCTTGGAAGTATCATTGCTTATTTCTTTTTGCAGGTGATAAGTATCATTATTTATCGGAGAAAATATCTTCACACGCATTTGCATGTGTAAGCATAACATGAATCAACAATCGTACCTTCGATTATGAATAGTCAATTTTGGAAGCGCACTTCATATATCCCAAGCATAAGCTAGTGTAACAATACCTGAAAGACATGAAACATGCATCTTATGATTAAAGAATCCACTCCACTTGTTCTAGGCATAAAACTAATATTAAAATTGTTAATTCCAAATTTGGTAGACTAGAAATGTGAGAAGTCAATGAATATAACATGATTTGAGGAGGGGCGGTCAGCTCTGGCAGCATAGATATTTCTTTTCTTCATTTACATCACCGTGGATGAAGGTGAAATTTGGTGATTCAAGAAAAAACCCTCGCTCGGCCAGCTCCCGCGAAGCGGGGGGGGGGGGGGGGGGGGGTGATGTCTACTACACAACCTTCTTCTTGTAGACGTTGTTGGGCCTCCAAGTGCAGAGGTTTGTAGGACAGTTGAAAATTTCCCTCAAGTGGATGACCTAAGGTTTATCAATACGTGGGAGGCGTAGGCTGAAGATGGTCTCTCTCAAACAACCCTGCAACCAAATAACGAAGAGTCTCTTGTGTCCCCAACACACCCAATACAATGGTAAATTGTATAGGTGCATTAGTTTGGCGAATAGATGGTGATAAAAGTGCAATATGGATGGTAGATATAGGTTTTTATAATCTGAAAATATAAAAACAGCAAGGTAGCAAGTGGTAAAAGTGAGCGAAAACGGTATTGCAATGCTTCGAAAAAAGGCCTAGGGTTCATACTTTCACTAGTGCAAGTTCTCTCAACAAGGATAACACAATTAGATCATATAACTATCCCTCAACATGCAACAAAGAGTCACTCCAAAGTCACTAATAGCGGAGAACAAACGAAGAGATTATTGTAGGGTACTAAACCACCTCAAAGTTATTCTTTCCGATCAATCCATTGGGCTATTCCTATAAGTGTCACAAACAGCCCTAGAGTTAGTAGTAAAATAACCCCTTAAGACACAAATCAACCAAAACCCTAATGTCACTTAGATACTCCAATTTCACCTCAAGTATCCGCGGGTATGATTATACGATATGCATCACACAATCTCAGATTCATCTATTCAACCAATACAAAGAACTTCAAAGAGTGCCCCAAAGTTTCTACCGGAGAGTCAAGACGAAAACGTTTGCCAACCCCTATGCATAGATTCCCAAGGTCACGGAACCCGCAAGTTGATCACCAGAACATATATCAAGTGAATCAATAGAATACCCCATTGTCATCACGGGTATCCCACGCAAGACATACATCAAGTGTTCTCAAATCCTTAAAGACTCAATCCGATAAGATAACTTCAAAGGGAAAACACAATCCATTACAAGAAGGTAGAGGGGGAGAAACATCATAAGATCCAACTATAGTAGCAATGCTCGCGTTACATCAAGATCGTGCCACATCAAGAACACGAGAGAGAGAGAGAGATCAAACACATAGCTACTGGTACATACCCTCAGCCCCGAGCGTGAACTACTCCCTCCTCGTCATAGAGAGCGTCGGGATGATGAAGATGGCCACCGGTGATGGATCCCCCCTCCGGTAGGGTGCCGGAACAGGGTCCCGATTGGTTTTTGGTGGCTACAGAGGCTTGCGGCGGCGGAACTCCCAATCTAGGTTTCTTTTTGGGGTTTTTGTATTTATAGGAATTTTTGGCGTTGGTCTCACGTCAAGGGGGTCTCCAAGTCATCCACGAGGTAGGGTGCGCACCCCAGGGGGTGGGCGCGCCCTCCACCCTCATGGGGCCCACGGGCCTCCCCTCCGGTAACTCTTCGTTCCAATATTTTTTATATTTTCCAGAAAAAATATCCGTTGATTTTCAACGCATTCTGAGAACTTTTATTTCTGCACAAAAACAACACCACGGTAGTGAGTCTGGGTTAGTTCTAACCAAATCATCCAAAAATCATATAGAAATATTATAAACATGTCATGAATACATCAAAAATTATAGATACGTTGGAGATGTATCAGGGGGGCGAAACCCTCATTCGCCGCCGCCAGCTCCCTCCCTCCTCGATCTTCTCCCCCCGCCGCCACCGAAGCGCGCCGCCAGGCAAAGCCCAGCCGGCGTCGATGGCAGCGGGCCGTGTCACCCTTCGCATGGGGAGTGCTGGTGTGGGACTGCCTCCTCTTGCATTTGCGCGGCAACGACGATAGATGGCGGTGTTGCGTGGTGGACTGCTGGGAGAGTGGTGGTGCGTGCCTGCGTAGGTGGGTTGCGTCGGGGTGTGGCCAGCCGAACCAGATCTGGCGGGCTGCTTGTTGGAAATATGCCCTCGAGGCAATAATAAAATGGTTATTATTATATTTCCTTGTTCATGATGATTGTCTATTGTTCATGTTGTAATTGTATTAACCGGAAACCGTAATACATGTGTGAATACATAGACCACAACATGCTATAATTGTATTGACTAGCTCGTTAATCAATAGATGGTTATGGTTTCCTGACCATGGACATTGGATGTCGTTGATAACGGGATCACATCATTAGGAGAATGATGTGATGGACAAGACCCAATCCTAAACATAGCACAAGATCGCGTAGTTCGTTTGCAAGAGCTTTTCTAATGTCAAGTATCATTTCCTTAGACCATGAGATTGTGCAACTCCTGGATGCCGTAGGAATGCTTTCGGTGTATCAAACGTCACAACGGAACTGGGTGACTCTAAAGGTGCACTACAGGTATCTCCGAAAGTGTCTATTGGGTGCATGAATCGAGACTGGGATTTGTCACTCCGTATGACAGAGAGGTATCTCTGGGCCCACTTGGTAACACATCATCATAATTGTGACTAAAGGAGTTAGCCACGGGATCATGTGTTACAGAACGAGTAAAGAGACTTGCCGGTAACAAGATTGAACAAGGTATATGGATACCGACGATTGAATCTCGGGCAAGTAACATACCGATGGACAAAGGGAATTGTTTACAGGATTGATTGAATCCCCGACATCGTGGTTCATCTGATGATATCATCATGGAAGATGTGGGAGCCAATATGGGTATCCAGATCCCGCTATTGGTTATTGGCCAAAGAGGTGTCTCGGTCATGTCTGCATGGTTCCCGAACCCGTAGGGTCTACACACTTAAGGTTCGGTGACGCTAGAGTTGTAATGGGAATTGTATGTGGTTACCGAAAGTTATTTGGAGTCCCAGATGAGATCCCGGATGTCATGAGGAGTTCTGGAATGGTCTGGAGGTGAAGATTTATATATGGGAAGTCCAGTTTTAGCCGCCGGAAGGTTTTGGGGTTATGAGTTTTGTACCGGGACCACTGAAAGGTGTCCAGGGGTCCACCGGGTGGGGCCACCTACCCCGGGAGACCAAGTGGGCTAAATATGGGTGGGGACCAGCTCCTTAATGGGCTCGTGCAGCCCCCCAAGGGCCCAAGGCGCCTAGGGTTGGAAACCCTAAGGGGTGGGGGCGCCTCCCACCTGCTTGGGGGGCAAGTCTACCCCCTTGGCCGCCCCCCCCTCTAGATGCATCTAGGGGGCCAGCCCCCTCTCCCCTTTACCCTATAAATAGTGGGGGTGGGAGGGCAGCCGCACCCTTCCCCTGGCGCAGCCCTCCCCCCTAACTCCTCCTCCATAAGTGGTTAGAGTAGCTCTGCCAGAGAACCACGAGCTCCACCACCATGTTGTCGTGCTGCCACAGTTCTCCCTCAACTTCTCCTCTCCCCTTGATGGATCAATAAGGAGGATACGTCCCCGGGCTATACGTGTGTTGAACATGGAGGCGCCGTCCGTTCGGCGCTTGGATCGCATCTTTCGCGATTTGAATCGCCGCAAGTACGACTCCATCAACCGCGTTCTTGTAACGCTTCTGCTTAGCGATCTTCAAGGGTATGAAGATGCACTCCCTCTCTCTCATTGCTAGCATCTCCTTGATTGATATTGGTGACACGTAGGCAAATTTTGAATTATTACTACGTTCCCCAAACTGTGGCCTCATGAGCTAGGTCTATGCGTAGATTCTATGCACGATTAGAACACAAGTAGTTGTGGGGGATGATTTGGTCAATTTGCTTGCCGTTACTAGTCCTATCTTGATTCGACAGCATTGTGGGATGAAGCGGCCCGGATAGACCTTAAACGTACGCTTACGTGAGATAGGTTCCACCGACTGACATGCACTTGTTGCATAAGGTGGCTAGCGGGTGTCTGTCTCTCCCAATTTAGTTGGATCGGATTCGATGAACAGGGTCCTTATGAAGGGTAAATAGCAATTGGCATATCACCGTCGTGGCTTTTGCATAGGTAAGAAATGTTCTTGCCAGAAACCCATAGCAGCCACGTAAAACATGCAACAACAATTAGAGGACGTCTAACTTGTTTTTGCAGGGTATGCTATGTGATGTGATATGGCCAAAAGGATGTGATGAATTATATATGTGGTGTATGATATTGATCGTGTTCTTGTAATAGGAATCATGACTTGCATGTCGATGAGTATGACAACCAGCAGGAGCCATAGGAGTTGTCTTAATTTATTGTATGACTTGCGAGTCAATATAAACGCCATGTAATTACTTTACTTTATTGCTAACCGTTAGCCATTGTAGTAGAAGTAATAGTTGGTGAGACAACTTCATGAAGACACGATGATGGAGATCATGGTGTCATGCTGGTGACGATGGTGATCATGCCGTGCCTCGAAGATGGAGATCAAAGGCACAAGATGATATTGGCCATATCATGTCACTTTATGATTTGCATGTGATGTTTATCATGTTTATATCTTATTTGCTTAGAATGACGGTAGCATAAATAAGATGATCCCTCACTAAGATTTCAATAATTGTGTTCCCCCTAAGTGTGCACCGTTGTGAAGGTTCGTTGTTTCGAAGCACCACGTGATGGTCGGGTGTGATAGATTCTAACGTTCGCATACAATGGGTGTAAGCAAGATTTACACATGCAAGACACTTAGGTCGACTTGACGAGCCTAGCATGTACAGACATGGCTGAGGGAGTCCTAGATTAGGGGGTCCTCGGGCGTCCGGGCTGTGTGACGTGGGCCGGACTGGTGGGCCATGAAAATACAAGATAGAAGGCTTCCCCCGTGTCCGGATGGGGCTCTCCTTTGCGTGGATGGCAAGCTTGGCGTTCGGATATGAAGATTCCTTTCTCTTTAAACCAACTTTGTATAACCCTAGGCCCCTCCGGTGTCTATATAAACCGGAGGGTTTAGTCCGTAGAGACGATCACAATCATACAGGCTAGACATCTAGGGTTTAGCCAGTACAAACTCGAGTTAGATCAACTCTTGTAACCCCTATACTCATCAAAGTCAATCAAGCAGGATGTACGGTATTACCTCCATCAAGAGGGCCCGAACCTGGGTAAACATCGTGTCCCCCGCCTCCTGTTACCTTCGATCCTTAGACGCATAGTTTGGGACCCCCTACCCAAGATCGGCCAGTTTTGACACCAACATTGGTGCTTTCATTGAGAGTTCCTCTGTGCTGTCGATGGAAGGTTCGATGGCTCGTTTGATCATCTACAACGATGCTGTTTCAGAGGAGACTTTCCTCCCCGGCCAAATTTTCGTATTCGGCAGCTTCACACTGCATGCCAACTCGATTGGCCACCTTGAGCAGATCGGCAGCTACGCCCCTGGTCATCAGATCAGTTTCGGGAACCTAAACTATGTCGCCGATATCCGAGGAGACTTGATCTTCGAAGGATTCGCAGCCCCGACCACCGCTCCGGCCTTAGATCCAGAGCGGACCACCGGGTCAGAAGACGGGAATTTAGAGCCCGCCGAACTCCCTACAATAATGGAGCTTGCTACTGGAGATACGGAGGGTACGACGTCATCAGCAAAACCCAAAGACGAACCGAACTCCCCTTATCGCTAGAGCGCCGGACTCTCCCTCGGACTCTAAATCCGAACTCTCGAGGTCCACGACAAGAGGGCACGGCGAAGAGACCCTCACCCCGGTCGGCCTAGCAGACTCTTGCCTCTGTGTCCAAACCTCACTCCTAAGAGAGGCTCTGGACTTAATGCGATCCCTCGCCATAACAGAGGAATCGCTTCTGAATTACACCCAGCCCGGACTGGGGGCTGAGAGCGAGGAATTTTATGTCCCACCCACCACCCACCTCATAGCCACTGTCGAAGATCTAACCGACATGCTGGACTACGCCTCCGAAGACATCGACGGTATGGATGACGATGCCGGAGACGATCAAGGCCAAAACCCTCCGTTTATCGGAGTTGGATGGCCACCTCCACATACGGCGTATACATGGTGGATACACCCAAAGAGGATGACGACGATGGCAAGAAGGATCCGGTTGAGGAAAAACTTGCCGAAGCACCTCCAAAGCGTCGATGTCAGCAGCGTCGCTCAAAATTGCGTCGCGAAAAAGACAGCAATTCTGGCACCGAAGACAATAACACTTCATAGAACACCGAAGACCCCGAATTCCCTGTCGAGCCAACATCCGAATAGGATGATTGGGAGGATGGGCAAGTTAACCCTGATGATCCTATCAGGAACGAGGACTCAGAGGACAGTAACTACCTACCGATCTCTGAAGAGGATGTAAGCCTCGGCGATGAAGATTTCATCGTGCCGGAGGAACCCCTCAAACAAGAGCGCTTTAAGCACCGGCTAATCGCCACTGCAAGAAGCCTGAAAAAGAAACAGCAACACACTCGTATGCGTTGGTCCTATACAAACGGTTTTTAACCCCTTTCCACGACGGCATTTGGACCGTCGCCTAGTGAGTGTGGGCGATAGGGGGATCCTTCCCACATGACCCAGAAACTGTCGGGGATATGCCCTCCTGGCACACACGCTCGGCAAAATGAGGTCATGTGCGACCGGCGAGTGCTCAAATACGGAAATACGTATAGTAGAGCTAAAAAATACAATTATACGGCGAAATTGTTTCTGGTCGCAAGTACATCCCACACAGTCATTCCCCGCTAAACGTTTTTGTTCGTATGTACATCCCACATAGTCGCTCCAAGGAAAATGTTTCCGTTCATAGGTACATCACACACAATTTTTCTCGTTAAATCGTTTGCGTTATTGAATGCATCACACATGGTCCATAGAAGAAATTGTGCGGCAAAGGTTGTCCATCGCACACAGTTTTTATGTGGTAAAAATTTGCTCAAGGTGGCCTAACGCAAACAGTTTTCAAGAGAAAGTTGTGTGTGATTGTTCATTGATCCAACACGATTTATTCCTAGAAACTTTGTGCGTTGCCTGAGGTCATCGCCCACGGTATTTTTTCAACAACCGTTTGCAATAGCAAAACCCAATTAGCAGGCTAATTGTCCAATTATTCATAATCCATTTATTAATCTAATTGACATTTCATATTATGGACACAATATAGTTCATTTTCATAATTGAAATACATCAGAGTACAACATCATATAGCTTCAGCACTCAGCTACCCCATTACACAACTACACTAGGACCAAGTTTCACATGCAACATCTATAACCTTTCAAAATTAGCATCATAGATGGTACATAGACAAATGTATCTCATCTGGAAAACTGCTGAAGCAGAAGGCGAATATTGAGCCTTCATTGATGTTGAAGGTCTTTGTAACTTTAGGCCAGTGCCTGTGGATGATTGACCGTCCATCCTTCGTCCTCTTCAGGAACACTTCAATATTGAACCATGGGTGTTGTATGAATACCTTCCTCGCCTCCTATCCATAGAGGTGGTTTGAGAGGTAATCATCAGTGAACTGCTTTGGAAAGGCCTGAAAACAAGGATGTGCATAAATATCTTCTCTATATTGGAAATGGGGCAAAGGAATAAAAAAAGGCAAGGTATAATAGTTAGTACCATCTTGTAGTGAACTGATGTCTTCTTCATTGTGCAAACAAAGATCTTGTTGTTTTTTCTCACTAATTTCTTTATCCTAACAATCTTTCTAAGTTTCTTGACTTGACTGATATTCATGGACAACTCATTTCCCCATATGTAAAATGGGTCGAACAGTGGGTCAAAACCTCTGACATCAGGACCTACCTGTGCAAGACCAAATTGTTAAAAACCTAAATATTAGAATGGTTCCTGCAATTGCCCAATAATGTGCTATTAGACAACGGACCATGCACATGCTAACCTCGATTATAAACCTCAGTGCTTCCCATTGTTTCCCTGCAACACTTATAAGGTAGTTAGTCATCATGTTAAGTAAGAGTTCGCATGATATTAGTAAAATATGTTGATGAAAAATAATCACATTGCAGATTCATCAGATTAATTCAAGCCACATGGAAAACCCATTTATCCAAACCAAGCATCATTAAGAACTAGGAAATATAGCACTTGTATATGTTTCTCATGTATTAAGTGCAGGAAAATTCAATTTATTCCTCACATGCACAACAATACAAAATTCTACCCACGACAATTGGACATCGCAGTGTAGAATTGAACCAAGCAGTTAGCTAAACACCACAATGAATGAACCAAACATTAACTGAGCACCACATTGCACAATATAACATACTCCTAATAGAAGATCAGACAGTTAACCAAACCAAGCATGCTTAACAACATGGAAATATAGCAATTGTATTTGTTTCTTATGTATTTAGTACATCCAAATTAGATTTATTTCTCACACGGTATACAACAAAATAATGCACCCACAACAATTGAACATCGCATTGCAGAATTGAACCAAATAGCCAACCGCGTCGCGTCGGCGGTGGCCTCGACGACGAGGTGCCCCTCCAAGATCTGGGGGTCGACACGAATGGTAGCCATCGCAACCTCATCCGAGCATGCAGCTGTGATTTGCTTCTCCGCTGCCAAATGGTCCTTGGGATCCTAGCTATACTGCATGCACCATGGCTTAGGGCGGCTCTTATTTGGTGGAGGGGTCGGTTATTTGGGTGGAAGGTGTCGCACCGGCGGTCAGGGCATGTGGGATGTGGAAGGAGAAGGAGGATGGGGGTCGAGTGTGGATTACCTTCCTGGATAGGCGAGGCCGAGCAGCATGGAGGAGGGTCGCCAGTGAGGAGGCGGCGCTGCAAACAAGGTGTGAAGGTTTCTACTTGGAAAGGAAGGCAGATACAGGGGAAATGTAGCTTTTGGTAAGGGGGAGGGGGCGGGGAGGTAGATATTTCCATGGAAGCCGAAAATTTGGAATCGCTTCAGCGAAAAAACTGGTGCGCAAAGTGTCATCAGACACAGTCCCTTATTCAGAACTGTGTATGAAAAGTGAACATCACAAACGATTCAGATAGCTTAACCTATGTGTGTTGAGTTTGAACGTCAAAAATTTTGGTTCGAATTTCCCTGATTACAGTGGTCATCCACATCATTGCATAATTTGGTACACAAAGGAGACTAACTTCTTAATCGAGCAAGTTCAGCAATTAAACAAAGCTAGCTGACCTAAACATTACTCTAACAAATTAAAGACCGGCGCTCTTAATTAAACAAAACAAAGAGTACTACTATGGCTGGTGCTCGTCGATCTCCGCCGCCGCCTCCATGTCCAGCTCGCGCCCGACGGTCTCCTGGGGAAGGGGCTCCATGGCATCAATTGCACCATACTTGGCAAGCATCTCGCCATCCATGTCCGCCATATATTTGGAATAGGCCGCCACGAGCTGGGCTTGGGCGGCCGCGATCTGGGCTCTGGCAGGCTCTGTCGTGGCAAGGTATGCCGTGCACGAACGGACGGCTGCTCGAACTCTCTCGGCGATTGCCAACTCTTCGGCAGTGGGTTGCCGACCGTTGTCGGAGAAGTTTCATTCTATTTCTACGGTGACTGCCATGAGCTGGGCGTGGACGGCCTCGACATGGTAGTTTGTTGCCTCCATCAAGGCTAAGGCGGACAACTGATGTGCCACTCTCCCCAGTTACTATCCCCGAGGCAGATGCTGCTGCCACCGCCTGAGAAGCAACAGCGGCCGTTTGGGCTGCCTTGGCCGCCTGGACGCAGACTGCGGTCGCCCTCACGAAGCTTGTTAGCACACGCCTGGCGGCTGCGGCCGCGCTCTCATCGGAGTGGGCCGCCGAAGTTCGCTCACGACGTGGGTCCATGTCCCCATCTTTCACCGGCGATGAATGAATAGTGAAATGATATTTGCGGAGTGAGCTAGTGTGCTTGACATGCCGGCTGTGGACTGTAGCCGATGCACCTTCTTGTGTAAGCCATAGGCGTACTATACACCGACGATGCTCCAAGATATTTTGTGCTGCATCTCACATGGTTGGTGATAATAAACTGTGTGCGATCTACTTGATTTATCGTCTTCAATTGAATTACGTAATGGGGTCACAACGACAAAGGATGGTGTTTGAATTGCTAGAACTTTTATCTACAGTGAACATGCAACTATAGGTGTGTCGTCAAAAAATGGAATTATTTAGGGTTTGTTTGGACGTTTTTATACATTAACTTGGTTTTGTAGGCATTTCATGTGCATAATTCTAATTTGAACTACATGCACATGCTCTAGTGCATATAAACGGGTTAAAAAATATGTGTCCTTGGTTGCATGCTTAGGTCCCATGCAAGAAATGGGAATGAATGTCACACACCCTGCCACCGTCACTCGGCCGCAAACATTGAGGTACCTGGTTTTTAAATTCTAGAAATCCAACACTTGTTTGAAATGCATGAAACTTGGCATGCTATTATGGAGCGGCATGAACATGCCGTGGTAAAAATTTCGTCCCATTTGGGGCAGGTTTGGGTATAAGCTTCTCACAACAAGCGTGATGGTTTCGGTAGGGAACGTGCCACCTTTGGGGATGAAACGATATCTGTTGCCTCTTATTGCTTTCAAAAAAATTCGAGTGTCAACATAGAACAACAGGAGTGTTGTGTTTAATTTTGGAATTTTTCGGGGTTCATTTGGACATTTTTATACATTAACTGGGTTTCCTAGGCATTTTATGTGCATAATTCAAATTTGAACTACATGCACATTCTCTAGTGCATATAAATTAGTTGAAAAATCAAATCTGTGTCCTTTGTTGCATGCTTAGGTCCCATGCAAGAAATGGGAATGAATTTCAAACACCCTGCCACCGTCACTCAGCCGCAAACATTGAGATACCTGGTTTTTAAAATTCTAGTAAATCCAAAACTTGTCTGAAATTCATTAAACTTGGCATGCTATCGTGGAGCGGCATCAACATGCCATGGTAAAAAATTTGTCCCATTTGGGGCAGGTTTGGGTGTAAGATTCTCACAAACCAGAGCTTCTCACAACAAGTGTGATGGTTTCGGTAGGGAATGTGCCACCTTTGGGGACGAAACGATATCCGTTGCCTCTTATTGCTTTCAGAAAATTTCGAGTGTCAACATAGAACAACAGGAGTGTTGTGTTTAATTTTGGAATTTTTTGGGGTTCAATTGGACATTTTTATACATTAATTGGGTTTCCCAGGCATTTTATGTGCATAATTCAAATTTGAACTACATGCACATTCTCCAGTACATATAAACTGGTTCAAAACTCAAATATGTGTCCTTGGTTGCATGCTTAGGTCCCATGCAAGAAATGGGAATGAATTTCAAATACCCTGCCACCGTCACTCGGCCGCAAACATTGAGATACCTGGTTTCTAAATTCTAGTAAACCCAAAACTCGTCCGAAATTCATGAAACTTGGCATGCTATCATGGAGAAGCATCAACATGCTGTGGTAAAAATTGTGTCCCATTTGGGGTAGGTTTGGGTATAATCTTCTCACAAACCTTAGCTTCTCACAACAAGTGTGATGGTTTTGGTAGGGAATGTGCCACTTTTGGAGATGAAACCATATCCGTTGCCTCTTATTGCTTTCAAAAAATTTTGACTGTCAACATAGAACAACAGGAGTGTTGTTTTCAATTTTGGAATTTTTCGGGGTTCGTTTGGACATTTTTATAAATTAACTGGGTTTTCCAGGCATTTTATGTGCATAATTCAAATTTGAACTACATGCACATTCTCCAGTGGATATAAACTGGTTGCAAAATCAAATGTGTGTCCTTGGTTGCATGCTTAGATCCCATGCAAGAAATGGGAATGAATTTCATACACCCTGCCACCATCACTCGGCCGCAAACATTGAGATACCTGGTTTTAAAATTCTAGTAAATCCAAAACTCGTCTAAAATTCATGAAACTTGGCATGCTATCATGGAGCGGCATCAACATGCTGTGGTAAAAAAATTGTCCCGTTTGGGGCAGGTTTGGGTATAAGCTTCTCACAACAAGCGTGATGTTTTCGGTAGGGAATGTGTCACCTTTGGGGACGAAACGATATTCCTTGCCTCTTATTGCTTTCAAAATTTTTCTAGTGTCAACATAGAACAACAGGAGTGTTGTGTTTACTTTTGGAATTTTTCGGGGTTTGTTTGGACATTTTTATACATTAACTGGGGTTTCTAGGTATTTCATGTGCATAATTCAAATTTGAACTACATGCACAAGCTCTAGTGCATATAAATTGGTTGAAAAATCAAATCTGTGTCCTTCAAAGCATGCTTAGGTCCCATGCAAGAAATGGGAATGAATTTCAAACACCAGGGCACTGTTGATTGCCGGCAAAACATTGAGATACTTTGTTTTTAAATTCTAGTAAATCCAAAACTCGTCTAAAATTCATGAAACTTGGCATGCTATAATGGAATGGCACCCGACATGCTGTGGTATTTTCCGTGTCCATTTTAAGAGAAGGCACACTCGAATAATAGCCAACAAAGGCATTTTGAAACAAATAGTTGCCACTGTAACATCTCAAACGTTTTATATAGTTTAAATTGTGAGTGTTCTGTTAACCATTCACGTGATGCCACGCCTCACTTTTTTAATGCCTAGGAGGTGTCGTGCGAACAGGTGCTTGAGTTCTTGATTAAATGGAAGGCGTGCCGATAGCTTCCCCAGGAAGCCAAGAGAAAATGTGTCGAGCAGGATTTCTGCAACTCTTGATCGCAAATGTTTTAGATAGAACACCCGTATGCAAAGTGAGAGCTATGGTCTTCCCCCTTAAATCGAGGGAAAATCCGCAGCGCGGGATTTGTGCATCCCTTCAACGCAAACGATTGTTTTTGGATGACCCGTATGCAACCACGTACAAACAATTTGGTAAGATTTGCATCTGTCATATTAGGTATGTTGCCATTTTTCAAACTGGAAAGATTTACATTTGTTGATCTAGTAACGTTGCCATTTGTCAATCCTTGTAACACCGCGATTTGTCAAAATATGCAGCTAGAAAACACTAGCACTATCTAATTTTTTCAACTAAAATTCAGTAATTAAGCATAGATTTCATTCATAGATTAAGCAGTCGCTCTTAATTTATACAAACAGTTCAACTTGACAGCTGAACCGACCAAACTTTTCCCCAATTGTTGCCAACCACATACTGAAATAGCTTGTTCAACTATATATACTAGCTAATTTTAAGTACGTTGTACAGTTCGACCACACATCTATAGTCAGATGAACTGAACAAAATAGCCCCTAAATACTAATACTACCAAAGAGGGGCTTTGTGCTACTTCTGACAGCTTCTCCTCTGCCGAGCGCACTTAGTAAGAGGCAGAGGAGGAGGAGCCTACCGACGAGCTGGAGAAATGCAATACGGTGCCTGCCACTGCTGCACGTTCAGCCGCTCCAGATGATCTCTCTCAAAGCGGCCATACTGCTAGTAGATCTCTTGATTCCTCGCCTCTGCTTCGGCGTGTGCTGCGGCCACGGCTGCGGTAAGGCTATTTGCATGCTGGACGAGGCGCTCCTCCTCCTCCCGTAGGAACTCGAT
>NC_053028.1:541037163-541051277 GCF_003073215.2 Triticum urartu
AAAACCATTAATCCCTCAACTAGGTTTGTCGTCATGCTCCTCCCTCGAGCAGCGCTTGCTTACATCGCCACCTCAGACGTGGCCCCTACAATAGCCACGATAATCCTGTCATTTTTTGCAATTTACTTTATATATATATATATATATTTAAACAAGGTATTTCTTACCTTCCTTGTCCTCGAGCTGCTTCTTGGCACGCCCGAGCTCTTGCTCGGACTGCTCGAGGTTCTGCTTTAGCGTGTCCACTTCCGCAGTCAGTGCGGCGGACGCCAGCAGAGAAGCCTGCATACACATATTGACTCCTTTTTGTTAGACTCCTGCGAATTTTATTTGATCCTCTATTGGCTTTTCTTCCCGAACGCCAAACAGAGCATCAGGGGCTACTGTCTATGCGGTAATATTATTTACACATTCTTTACTTACCTCAAAGCCTGTTAAAAGGCTAGCACAAGCTTCAGTCAGTCCGCTCTTGGCGGACTGAACCTTCTGGACCACCGCACTCATAATGGTGCGGTGCTCCTCGTCGATGGAGGCGCCTTTGAGCACCTCCAACAGATTGTCCGGCGCCTCCGGTTGGACGGGGGTCACCGGCACGGTGGGCTTGCTCCTCTTGGAAGGAGGTCGCCCGCCGGACTCTGGAACCTTTGAAGGTTCCGGAGCGGTGTCGCCTAGAGCCGGACTTGGAGCCCTGGGGTTTTATCCCCTTTACTCCTGGAGTCCGGGAGGTCGCCTTGCGGCGCCTCCAGGACCACCTCCTCCTGGCTTGGAACCTGTTGGGACAACACTTCGGCGTCGTCCGTAGGGCGGGGGGAGGAAGCCGTCGGAAGCGAATTCACATCCGACGAGTCCAGTGACCGCTCGACGACGCGTCGAGCCGGTCTTTGGGTGGGCTGCATAATCATATTCGACATAAGGGAAAGCTGTGCAATAAAGGAATACTATGAATTACTCTGGTATCCGGATACTTACGATTTTGCCAGGGGCTTGGCCCTGAGCGGCCACTCCTCTCCGCTGTCGTCGGCGTCGGTGGAGTAGTCGAAGGAAGGGTTTTCCCCTTCTTGGACCCTCGGCCTCCCCAGTGAGGGCGGCCTTCCTTTTCTTCTCTCCCCCCGCTGGAGGGGGAGAGGTCTCTTCTTCCTCCTCCTCGTCTTCATGGGAGGAATGCGCCTTGGAGCCGTCGGATGATGAACCTGACACCTCCTGGCGCCGGGCACTTTTTCGAGTCCCTTCGTGGCCTTCTTCTCCGGCACCACATAGGGTGCCGGAACCAGCAGCTTCGCCAAGCGGGCATCGGCTGGGTCTTCGGGGCAAAGGAGCCAGACAGTCGATCTGTCCGGACTTCGCCTGCCAATCCTGTCAAAGGTAAGGGAGCTTAGATCCCGCATAGAGTTAAACTATGAAAAACTAATACCCTGTAAAAGGTACAAACAACTTACCGCGCTAGCGTGACGCTGCGCGCTGAATCCGCGATCCTCGGTAGCGGATGCGGGAGCCTCGGCGCCCTTGAAAAGCACCTTCCAGGCATCTTCGTACGTCGTGTGAAGAGCCTGCTCAGAGTTTGGTGCTGCGCCGGGTTGAACTCCCACAGATTGAAGGCCCGTTGTTGACACGGGAGGATCCGGCGGACGAGTGAATGGCTGTTGACAAGGATCCGGCGGATGAGCATAACCTGGACTACGTTGACAAGCTTGAGCTGCTTGTCACCAGGGTTTGGATGCATGTTTGCAGTCCAGTCACCTCTCCTTTGCTGCCCCACGACAGGCCCGTCTCTTTCCAGGACGTGAGCCGCGTTGGGGGTCCGGACCGGAACTCGGGGGCTGCGACCCACTCAGGGTCGCGCGGCTCGGTGATGTAAAACCACCCCGATTGCCACCCCTTCAGGGTCTCCACAAAGGAGCCCTCGAGCCATAAGACGTTGGGCATCTTGCCCACCATGGCGCCTCCGCACTCCGCCTGGTTGCCGCGCACCACCTTCGGCTTGACATTGAAAGTCTTGAGCCATAGGCCGAAATGGGGGCGGATGCGGAGGAAAGCCTCGCACACGACGATAAACGCCGAGATGTTGAGGATGAAGTTCGGGCCAGATCGTGGAAATCCAGGCCGTAGTAGAACATGAGCCCGGACAAATGGGTTGGAGAGGGAAGCCCAGTCCGCGGAGGAAATGGGAGGAACACCACCCTCTCATGGGGCCTAGGGGTGGGGATGAGCTGCCCCTTTTCGGGAAGCCGGTACGTGAATGTCGTTAGACAAGTATCCGGCCTTCCTCAGTTTTTTGATGTGTCCCTCCGTGACGGAGGAGACCATCCACTTGCCTCCCGCTCCGGACATGGCTGGAGAAGGTTGAGGTGGGGAGTGCGGACTTGGGCGCTGGAGCTCGAGTGCGCGAAAATGGATAGGCAAAGGAGGAAGAAGGCGTAGGTGAAAAGGTGGATCCTTATCCCCTTATATGGGTGGACGCAACTATGTGTCCCCACCAGCCTGGTAAAACTCGCTTATCTCCGAAGCGCCGTAATCAATGGCTGGTGCGAGTTGGGTTACCCACGCCCATTTGGGAAAGCCCCCCAAGCCTACGATATTCGCATGAAATCCCAGAATATCATTGAGGGTAACAAAGCAGGAGTTTCTCTCATGACATTCGGACAGAGGACCGCTGCCAAGGAAAGCCGGAGAAGCTCGCCGCTTATGTTGAAACACGCTGTTAGGTGGTACAGATAAAACGATATTCGACAAAGGCTATGGCACTGTTGGATGAGATGGTACAAACTAAACAGGAATACGTCAGCGAGCATTGATATATGTGGATAAATATTTATTCTCTGCGTATTGGCAATACTGTGGACCCAACTGAATTATGTCATACAGACCCGGACTCATCATTCTGTGTTCAAAGTATTACTATGAAGATATTGTTGGAGAGGAATCATTTGCAAGCCGTGAGCAATGTGCTCGATATGAAACTACGCGCTTGCAATGGAACAGACAATCTGCGCGCCTGGACTCGTCGTCATTGAAGCCTGGTTCAGGGGCTACTGAGGGAGTCCTGGATTAGGGGGTGTCCGGATGGCCGGACTATACCTTCAGCCGGACTCCTGGACTATGAAGATACAAGATTGAAGACTTCGTCCCGTGTCCGGAAGGGACTTTCCTTGGCGTGGAAGGCAAGCTTGGCGATACGGATATATAGATCTCCTACCATTGTAACCGACTTTGTGTAACCCTAACCCTCTCCGGTGTCTATATAAACCGGAGGGTTTTAGTCCGTAGGACAACATACAACAACAATCATACCATAGGCTAGCTTCTAGGGTTTAGCCTCTCCGATCTCGTGGTAGATCTACTCTTGTACTACCCATATCATCAATATTAATCAAGCAGGACGTAGGGTTTTTACCTCCATCGAGAGGGCCCGAACCTGGGTAAAACTTCGTGTCCCTTGCCTCCTGTTACCATCCGGCCTAGACGCACAGTTTGGGACCCCCTACCCGAGATCCGCCGGTTTTGACACCGACATGGCCTTGCCAGAGGCAGCTCGAGGAGAACAAGGTAAGTAATACCTACTGTCTATAGATGGTATTAAAAGAAGCGTGATTGCAAAATGACAGGATCATCGTATATTTGCCAGGGGCCACGACCGAAGTGGCGACCCTAAAGCAAGCGCTCTGTCCAAGGCCGAAGATAAAGCGACCAAGGAGCGCACCGAGCGGGAAAGGCAAGAGGCTCGGGTGGGCGAAGTGCAGCAAGAGCTCCAGGCTCTGTGACGAAGCACGAGGCGTTGGAGCTTGACTCGAAGATGCGAGAGTCTGAGCTTGCCGCGGCCCTCGAGAGCGCAAAGAGTGCCAAGGCCGAAGCCCAAAAGGCCCTTTAGGAGATTGACGCGATGAAGAAAATAGCGGCGGGTAAGGCATATAATATGCAAAGCAAGCATGTGAAAGTAAATTACCTATTACTTACCCGAATTGGAGCTCTCCAGGAGCATTCGCAGATTTGCCCCGCAGCGTGTCAGATGCCGCACAGTTTTACCAGGCCGAGGAGGGAAGCTCAACGGAGAAGCTGTTCTGGTCTCAGTATACTGGGACCGAACACCCGATGCCTTCTGAGCGACCAGCTGAAACAGCTGGTCGAGCTGCACAAGGCGGCCGAACAGGCCATGAAGGGCTTTATAGTCCGGATGTGGCCTGGCGACGCCCTTTGAACAGCTACTTCGGCCTGGTGAGCAGATCTGGATGACTCTAAAGTCACAAACCGGATACGTGTATATTTTGAATGGTGGGGCAGTAAGCTGGTGCAGTTGCAAGCAAAGCGTCGTGGCGGGATCTACATGTGAAGCGGAGTACATGGCAGCCTCGGAGGCAGCATGAAGCATTGGGTGAAGGAGTTCATCACCGACCTAGGAGTCATACCCAATGCGTCGGCGATCAAACTCTTCTGTGACAACACTGGAGCTATTGCACTTGCCAAGGAGCCCAGGTTTCACAAGAAGACCAGGCACATCAAGCGTCGCTTCAACTCCATTCGTGAAAATGTTCAAGATGGAGACATAGATATTTGTAAAGTACATACGGACTGAATGTAGCAGATCCGTTGACTAAACCTCTCCCTAGAGCAAAACATGATCAACACCAGAATTCCATGGGTGTTCGATTCATCACAATGTAACTAGATTATTGACTCTAGTGCAAGTGGGAGACTATTGATGCCCAGGCAATAAGCTGGTATTATGCGTCGAAGTCTCGGGCAAGAAATCCTTTTATGCATCGCGAAGGCTCGCAACACCGGCGGGAGGCATATTTCGCCAGTGTGAAAAGTGTGCATGAGGCAAGCTATACGATAGATAGAAAGTCTATTGATCAAGGAGAGTACTCCATAACCTCAGGCAAGCAGCTTGTTGTCAATCCCCAAAATTTATATATGAGGGTGTCCTGAAGGGTGCCCGTCTTGATAGCGGACGAATGTTCAGCAATGTATGTAAATATATTTTGCGATTGTACATCCTCTATGTAGTTTGTTGACTTCTGTACAAATGAATTTGAAGGTAGACTTGTATGTCTACTATGCGCGGGCAATCAATGCATACGCTGACTTACTAGTTTTGTTGATATTCAAAATCAATATGACAGTTATGTATGCGTTGTTTATCAATCTGAACCGAGATGGCTAGTAACCATCGTCAGGGTTCGATGCCCCCATCTCGTAGTTGACTAAGCTGTTGATTCAAAAACCCGAGGAGTGCCAGCATTAGGGGTGTTTGGGCAATATACCTGAGTCAATCTTTGTTCCCATTTTTGGTCTTCGAGGGAGGTGATCGTTTCAACGCGCAAACTCCAAGGCTAAACTGCGCAAATGGTGGAACTTGATAACATTTTGTAAGCTTTATGAGACATTATCTACACCATTAGTCATAGATATATGCTAATAATTGAGAATAGAATTACCTGGCGAAGCCCCTGGTATTCGCAGATGGAAGGCCCAGAATTCGGGAGCGCGGTACACAATCCTCGATTTAATACCGGACTAAGGCGAACAAGGATCTCCGTGCTCTAGAGTGAGGGTAGGTATAATTAGTACTTCGTAAACTCGCCGATATGCCAGCGTATCACCAGGATCGTTTTTTTCGTTTCTCATGACAAGATTATGGTTTTAGCATTTACTCTATCACGATGTGCTTTAGCCAGCAGAACTGGGGCTATTCAATCGTCAGTAGATTCTCCTAGTGCTACCTTAGCCGATGAGCGGAACGTAAGGTACCAAAACATAGGAGCCGGGCAAACCCAACATTTGACCAAAGACATGATTCGGAGCTAATGCATATAATGCTATATAGTTCGGGGTGCCGCACTTGTGAAAGTGTTCGGACTTCTCACACATATTGTGGGGTACTTAAGCCCCTGGTGTATTGGCCGTACCAAAGTGTACGGTTGCAAGGCGTCATTAATGACAACACATATATTAAAAAAAGAATGCAATAATAGTCTTAATGCTATGCATTGTTTATTCAAAAAGGTGCGTTAAAGCAGAATGATACAGATAGTGCGATAAGCAAAAAGTAGGACTATGTCCCTTCCAAGGGCAAGCTGAGGAATAGTATTAAAGCAAATATTTCACTCGTTATCGTAATCCACCTGGGAGTTCCGTGGTGTGACGTAGCTTTCTGCCTCCTTGGTTGCTGCATCATGTGTTCGGCAATCATGCTGCCGGACAGGGTTTCCAGAGATTAAAGTCCTGAAAGAGAAAAATAACAAAGCGGGAAGCCCCTAGTGCGGTTTAGGCCGCGTCTTGGAGCGTGCCGTAGTTGTGCCCCCCTCCCCACCTGTGCCCATGGTATTTTTAAATGCGTAATTATGTACGCGTGGCATGAATTTCGCCGTTTGGCTTGGGCCGGGGTGGGGGCCGCATTGCTACGCGAGCTCAGACCGTGCCAGGCGGTCTAGTTGCCGATTACTCCGAGCGCTTGAAGGTGTCCGGGTCTTGAAACGCCGAACTGGTGGATTGCCTTGAGAGGCTGCTTTGCGCTTCTGCTGCGAGGGCCGCAGTGTGCTCCTCCGTGCGGAGAGAGCGCTCTGTGTTTCCTTAACTGTGATGACCCCCCGGGGTCCTGGCATCTTGAGCTTGAGGTATGCATAATGCGGTACCACATTGAATTTCACAAATGCGGTTCGCCCGAGTAGTGCATGATAGCCAAAGCGGAACGGGACTATATTGAAGATTAATTCTTCGCTTCGGAAGTTATCCGGGGATCCAAAGACCACTTCCAGTGTAATTGAGCCTGTGCAATGGGCCTCTACACCTGGAATGACGCCTTTAAAGGTTGTTTTTGTGGGTTTGATCCTTGAGGGGTCTATACCCATTTTGCACACTGTGTCCTGGTAAAGCCGGTTCAGGCTACTCCCGCCATCCATAAGGACTCGAGTGAGGTGAAATCCGTCAATGATTGGGTCTAAGACCAGTGCGGCGAATCCGCCGTGACGGATACTAGTGGGGGGTCCCTGCGATCGAAGGTGATCGGGCAGGAGGACCATGGGTTGAACTTTGGGGCGACTGGCTCCAACGCATATACGTCCCTGAGCGCACGCTTCCGCTCCCTCTTGGGGATGTGGGTTGCGTATATCATGTTCACCGTCCGCACTTGTGGGGGGAACCTCTTCTGTCCTCCGGTGTTCTGGCTGCCGGGGCCCTCCTCTTCGTCATCGCTGTGTGACCCCTTTTCTTTATCTTTCGGCAATTAACTTGCGGCCTGCTTGACACCCAGCATTCCCTGTTGGTGTGGTTGGCTGGCTTGTCGGGGGTACCGTGTATTTGACATGAGCGATCGAGTATGCGGTCCAAACTGGACGGGCCTGGAGTGCTTCTTTTAAATGGCTTTTTTCGCTGACCGGGTTTAGAGCCTTTGAATCCGGCATTGACTGCCGTGTCCTTAGTATTATCGATGTTAATGTGGCGCTTATGTTTGTTGCGACGTGACCTGCTATTGCCGTCCTTGGTATCCGAAGTACCATGGTTTTTGATATGTTGTTACTGCGAGCCAGCTAGCTGTCTTCTCCCGCACAAAAGCGAGTCATGAGTGTCGTGAGGGCTGCCATAGATTTCGGCTTTTCCTGTCGAAGGTGTCGGGCAAGCCACTCATCACGGATGTTATGCTTGAAGGCTACTAGGGCCTCTGCATCCGGACAGTCGATGATTTGATTTTTCTTTGTTAGGAACCGTGTCCAGAATTTCCTGGCCGATTCTTCTGGCTACTGAATTATGTGGCTCAAGTCATCGGCGTCTGGTGGTCGCACATAAGTGCCCTGAAAGTTGTCAAGGAATGCGGCTTCCAGATCTTCCCAACAGCTAATGGACTCTGCTGGCAAGTTGTTAAGACAATGTCGTGCTGGTCCTTTGAGCTTTAGTGGGAGGTATTTGATGGCGTGTAAGTCATCACCACGGGCCATGTGGATGTGGAGGAGGAAATCCTCGATCCATACCGCGGGATCTGTTGTGCCGTCGTATGATTCAATATTTACGGGTTTGAAACCCTCTGGGATTTGATGATCCATTACTTCGTCTGTGAAGCATAGGGGTGTGCGGCGCCTCTATATTGGGCTATATCGTGATGCAGCTCGAATGGGTCTTGCCCGCTGTGTTTGGCCGGCCGGATTGACTTTTACTGTATCCGGCGTGACGTTTATCGTCTCGCATAGTGGCGCGCCCTCGTGATCCGTAGATCGATCTTGCATATTTTGCTTTGTCCTCCAATACGTCTCGCAGGTCCGGCGTATTTCCCCATGCCTTTTTATTTGAATGGCGTCGAGGCGCAGGCTGAGTTTTTGGCTGGAATGCCTCTCTATCGCGGCCACGAGGCGGCCGATCAGCCGCGTCATACGCTTCTTCCTCCAATCGGGGTAGCAACCTGCATTTTGGGTAACTCTTGGAGGGGCACTCGAGTTTATTATTCCTCGGCCGCGAGGACTTCAGTCCATCTGTCAGCTAGCAGATCTTGATCAGCTTGAAGCTGCTGCTTGCTTTTTTCTTAAGGCTATTTGCCGTGGCTATAAGCCGGCGCTTGAAGCGCTCTTGTTCGACGGGATCCTCTGGCACGACGAATTCGTCATCGTCGAGGCTTGCCTCGTCTTCGGGGGGGCATGTAATTATCATCCTCCGCCTCTCCATCTGCCGCTCTCTCTGGAGGGCTGGCCTCTCCATCCTCCTGTCCTAGATCGTGCTGGAGGGGATTGTTGCCATCTTCGGCACTATCCGGAGTGTTATTATCTCCTGTGCCGGTATCACCACTTTTGCTTTGGCGGGACTTAGAGCGGCGCCGCTGACGTCGGCGCTTGGGTTGCTTCTTGGAGGGGTCATCCTCCGCTGTCTCGTCGCCATTGCCTTCTTTGGGTGTGTCCACCATGTATATATCGTATGATGAGGTGGCTGTTCCAGTGCCCTGTGGCAGTGTCATCTTGTCGGATTTCGGGTTCCGGCAGACCCTTGAGGTTCGAACACTGGGGTGCGCGGAGATTTCGCCTTCTACCTACCTGCACCCCTCCGCCTCGCTAAGATCTAAGCTATGGAAAGAACAGCACAAGAGACACAGGGTTTATACTGGTTCGGGCCACCGTTGTGGTGTAATACCCTACTCCAGTGTGTGGTGTGGTGGATTGCCTCTTGGGCTGATGATGATGAGCAATACAAGGAAGAACAGCCTCGCGAGGGTCTGTTCTTGGCTGAGGGGAGGAACTGCTAGGAGGAGTTCAGTCACCCTTCTCTCTCTCTCTCTCTTCTCGATCTCTCTCTGATTTTGATCCGATCTCCCTCTACCCTGTGGGTGGCTAGTCCTATTTATAGGCAAAGGCCCTGGGCCTCTTCCCAAATATTGAGCGGGAAGGGCGCCAACAATTGGCCATTTTGAAGGGGAACATCTGGTACACTTATCCTGACTAAAGTTGGTCCTCGCCTGCCAAAGGCTCTGGTGGTGACGCTGGCTTGGGCTCCACAATGACTTCCTTCCTGCCGTTGGGCCGGTCTTGGTCTCGTTGCACCGAAACGGGTGCCTTTGCTTGATGCTCTCGCCTGCGCTTGCTCCCTTTGCACCAAAGAGGAAAGGAGGACACTGCGCGGGCTGGCGCCCACCTGGCACCCTTGGTCGTCATGGCTTGCGTCAAGCGGGCACCTCGTGAGGTACCCCGCCTTGATCTCTCCGCCTCCTCGCGAGCCAGCCTGATGAGGTCCGTGCCTGAGGAAGCTCCGTCGTCCGCCCCGCGAGGCTTGGCCCCTCGCGGTCTTGGGTCTGTGTTGATGAAGATGGGCCGTGCTGGGCCCCCCTTTGAGCCACGCCGCAGGCCGTAGGCAGGCAAGTCTGGGGACCCCCGTTCCCAGAACGCCGACAGTAGCCCCCGGGCCCAAGGTGCGCCCGAACTTGGCTGTCCAGGGAGGCGAAAGGGCAAGAGCGAAGCGCCGCGGGCCCTAACAGCCTACGGCCTTGGGCGCCGCGTGGCGGTTGATTGGACGTGGGCGTCTCCACTTCCCCACGGCGCCTCGGCAACTGCACGGATTGGACAAGTCCCTGCATGCAAAGCGGGTCATGATTACCTGCGATCGTGGGGGCCGACGGTTGGCCCTCGCCGGTTATAAGTACGGATCGGCGCGCGCCCTTCCAGTTCATTCCCCCTTGCTTCTCCTTCTTCTTCATGGCCCCGCCGAGGAGGTTCTCGACCGCAGAGAAGGGGAAGGCTCGCCAGGTTGAGCCTGCCTCTCCCCCGCCCAAGCGCGGCCGAGGGCGCCCTCGCAAACATCCTGTGGCCAGCACGGCAGCTCCCCGCGGCCGTGGAGACAATTTCCAGCACAGTGATGGGCGGACTGCTGCGGTCGGGGGGCGCGCTTCGGTCACGCGTTCCCCTAGGCCGCGCTTTCGCGCTGCGGAGGTGCTGCCGGAAGTTCGTTGTGTGGTCGGCGGAGCCGACTAGCACCCGGCTTCAACTTCCTCGCTTCCTCCTCGGCGAGCTCCGCGGCGCCCCGGGCGGCCTCTGGCTTCAGGCAGACGGCTGCTGCAGCCGGGCCTCATGGGCTTCACTGGAGGTCTCCGCAGCCGGGAGCCTGGCCTTGACCCGCGGTTGGCAGACGTTTGCCCGCGCGCGTGGCCTGAGCCGTCGGTGCACCCTGCACTTCAAGTTTGACGGCGATGCCACCCTCTACGTAAGGGTGTTTGGGGAAGATGGTCGCCGCGCAGGGTGCTGCCCTGAGGACGACGACCGCGGCCGGGAACCTAGCCCCGGCGATGATGGAGAGGACATCGCTCGTGTGATTGGCGGCGCTCAGGGTTCCCCAAGCTTCACCGGTTCTTCTTCAGGCGGCGACTCTTCTAGCGGTGGCCGCGGTCGGCCTCCACGCCGTCGCACCTCTTGGGAGGTGGTAGCGTGTCTGCCCGCTGTCGCGCCTCGGTGAAGTGCAAGAGGGAGTCTACCTGAGCCCCGGAGGCAGCTCGAGTCTTCCCTGCGGGCCGGTGTGAGGCGAGCTACGCCTGATTTGTTCTTTCTTTTCCTTTTTCCTGCATAAAAAGACAGTAGCGTGGAGGCCCGTGGGGGCGTGTTTGGGTTATTGCTGTTAATCATCGCTTTGCTTCCGTTATCGTGCCTTCCGGGTACGTGCCCGCACGTGGATAGTTCCCGGCCCTAGCCGTGGAGGGCGACCGACCCAGGCCCTGTGTTCGTGTCGCGGTGCTCGTGGGGCACGGACTAGAGGGGTGCTCCTGTAATGGACCCAGGTCGCGAAACCTTTGAACGACTAGGACAGGAACACTCGTGAGGGCGCTCGGCTGCCCCCCTCGCGAGGCCTTGTCGAGGCAGGAGAGTGAAAAGCCGAAGAACCACAAGTCAAAGACGGCAACAACTTCAATAAAACTCCGAATGAGAATGAACAAGCCAACTTCGGAAAGCAAATGAAAAAGCAGCGTCCGGCACCTAATCTAGTCTTCGACATCTTCTCACCAGCACGGAGCTAAGTGCTGCCACTGGGCGTGGGAGGGAGCCCCAGGGCCTGAGGCCGGCGCTCCTGAGACTCCGGGGCGTGTACAGCCCCAACTCATTATTACGTGAGAGTGTCACGGGCGGCGAGCTTCACAGGCGTTGGCCTTCTTCACAGGCTCCGGGCCTTTCTTGGGGGAAGCAGGCTTCACGGGCATTTGCCCTCTTCACAGGCTCCGGGCCTTTTCCAAAACGCGACAGCTTCACAGGCATTCGCCTTCTTCACAGGCTCTGGGCCTTTTCCAAAACGCGACAGCTTCACAGGCATTCGCCTTCTTCACAGGCTCTGGGCCTTTTCCAAAACGCGACAGCTTCACAGGCATTCGCCTTCTTCACAGGCTCTGGGCCTTTTCCAAAACGCGACAGCTTCACAGGCATTCGCCTTCTTCACAGGCTCTGGGCCTTTTCCAAAACGCGACAGCTTCACAGGCATTCGCCTTCTTCACAGCTCTGGGCCTTTTTAGGGGTAGAACCTCCGGAGGTGCTGGATGTTCCATGCGTTCTGGACCGGCACCCCCTCCTGAGTCTCCAAGCACGCGGAGCCGGGCCTGGAAACATGAACAACCTTGAACGGGCCCTCCCACATGGGAGAGAGCTTGTGCAGTCCCTCCCTGGAGAGAACCCGCCTGAGCACGAGGTCTCCTACCTCGAGAGTTCTGGGGCGGATGTTGCGGCAGTGATATCGGCAGTGCTTGTTGGTACCTCGCCGCTCGCAGCGCGGCTTCTCGGCGACGTTCCTCCCCCAGCACGAGGTCCATCCCCCGCATGGCGTCCTGCTGCGCCTCGTCGAATGCCAGGACCCGCGCGGAGCGACGTCTGACCTCGTGAGGGAGGACCGCTTCGGCTCCGTAGACCAGGAAGAACGGGGTCTCTCCAGTCGGCTTGCGCGGTTGTGCGGATGGACCACAACACGGACTGAAGCTCGTCGTACCAACCTCTGCCGCAGGCCTCCAGCTTCTTCTTGAACGTCCTGGTCTTGAGGCCCCTCAGGACCTCTGCGTTGGCTCGCTCGACCTGGCCGTTGCTTCGGGGGTGCGATGAGGCACTGAAGGCTTGACGAGGTGGCGCCATGCGAGGCTGCCGCGGCCAGAGCTCAGCCATTCAGGTTTGTCGGCGTTGCAGGGACGGACCCATGCGCAAGCGTCGTGCCGTTTGGGAGCAGCTCCGTCAGTTAGCGTCAGTTGAGCGGGCAACTAGGTCAAACACATTAGCCCGAAGGAGTGGATTCGTTCAAATAGATGCTGGGAAGGCGGACATCACTGGGTGAGGCCCGAGCGACTTGGGGATGATGCAGCCCGTGGGGTGCCCCCAACAAAGTAAGCTAACAACATGAAATAAAAGGGATACATGCCGCAGGGACTGACCCACGCGGCCTGGGAATAATGCAGCCCTGGGGGCGCTCCAGTGGAATGAAACTTGAAAGATGTCACCTGATGATGTTTGAGGACGAAGGAGTGGTTGGTGTAGCAGACTCGGTGGGCTGCGGAAGCCGATCCTCACGAGCCCCCAGGCCCAGGGGCCTCGGGAGGCTCCGGAGGCGCGCTGGTGGCTCCTCGCGAACCATCTCCATCTCCGCCAGGCGCGGAACGCCTGGCCTCTTGAGCCTCCATGATGCCCCTTCATGAGCACTGGTACGTGGCAAGCCGCGTTCGGCAAGTCCAGTAAGGAGGCATGCGAACGTAGCTGTGGGTGGACCTTCGCAGCGCCCCCACTCGCGAGGGCAGAGGCGCTCCAGAGAGGCGACTCGATTGAGCCCTGGTATGTCGATGCAGACCGCAGCACCATCTGCTTGGATGGGAGCCACAGCTGGTAGGCGGCGGCCGCCTCTCATGACTCTTGACTCCTGTAGCTCCTGAATGGCCTTGCTGACGAACTCCTGAGGGTCTGGCCCTCCTTGCCTTACTCCTTCTTGAGGGAAACGTGCTTCGAAACACGCCTCCATGTGGTGCCCAAGCGCCTCCCTCGTGACCTTAGCCAGGTCGGTGGCCCTCCAGGGGAGAGCCCCCGAGCCCTGCCTGAGGAGGGCGCCGGGCGCGCTTTCCTATGCGATGGAAGGAGGTTCCCCCTGGGCAGGGCGGGCCCTGAGGTCGGGCCGGACGATGTCTTCTTCTTCTTGGGGGCGGTCTCGGGAAGCCTCCTGCTTCCGCGATCCGGGTCTTCCAGTGATGCGGCCTGAAAGGCTCGTTCCAGGGAACACACCGCGTCCTTCTCTTCACAGGGCACCGTGATGACTCCGCCACTTCCTGGCATCTTGAGGACGTTGTAGCCGTGGTGAGTTACGGCCATGAACTTGGCCAGCGCTGGGTACCCAAGGATGGCGTTGTACGGCAGGCGAATGTGAGCGACGTCGAAGTCGATGAGCTCGGTGCGGTAGTTGTCGCGTGCCCCGAAGGTGACAGGGAGGCGGACCTGCCCAATCGGGACCGTGGAGCCGTCGGTGACTCCGGAGAAAGGCTTGGTTGGCTGAAGCTGGTTGTAGGGCACTTGGAGATTGTTGAATGTTTCCACGGACAGGACGTTGAGCCCTGCCCCGCCATCGATGAGGGTCCTGGTGACCACCACGTTGCTGATGATTGGGGAACAAAGCATCGGGAGGACTCCGGCTGTGGCCGCACACTTGAG
>NC_053028.1:541052277-541064049 GCF_003073215.2 Triticum urartu
AGAGGAAGATCCATGTGGCCTCAATGTGTACTCCCGAGGTGCCTTTGCCTGCTGCCGCCACTACAGCCATTGGGGCGCAGCAGGCTCCGCCTCAGGATGCTGTGGTCGCACTGCCACCTTCTCCTCCTACTCCATCGACTGCTGTCTCTCTGACTCCTCCTGCCGTCCTGGATCGTGCTGCTGCTGAGCTGGACCAGCTGCAGCAGGATTTTCTTGGTGCCGACCCTCGCTTGGTGGCCGGGCGCTTGGAGCTGGCTTCAGGGATGGATTCGCTCCGACGCTCTTCGATTCGGGCGGCGCTGTCCAGGCCTCTCGACGACTTGTGAAAGGAGAGGCAGGCCGTCCTTGAGGGGAAGGCTTGCTCATGACGCTAGCCCTGGGGGAGGTGGTCGACGTCCGTGGTCGCTGCAAGGCGCTGGAGGACGAGCTGGCAGGCCTGCGGGACCAGCTCGAAAGAGGCCCACCTTGCCAAGACAGGAAGAAGGCGTGAAGGCTCGCGAGGCGGCCGTCAAGGAGAGGGAGGTCAAGCTCAGGAGGCCATGACCGCCTAGCGCGCTGGAGCAGGAGTTGGGGCGAGGAAGGTCGAGCTGGACGACAAGGCCCAGGTTCTTGCCGAGGACCGCGTGGCCTTCGCGGAGATGGAGGCGAAGGCTCGCTCCTCGCTGAGGACGCTTTACGACAGCGGCCTGGAGAGCCCGCTGGCTGGCGCCGAGGACGGCCCCGCCAAGCTGCTTCCCTTCCTGGTTCGCGCTCTTGAAGATGTCGCCCTTGGCCTTGGCCCCACGGCCGAGGCCGAGGCGCGTGTCCTGTCTTCTGCAGCGCTGACGCGGGTCCTCACCCACATCTACCTTCGCGATCCCGGCGTCGACCTCGACAGCCTGCTGGAGCCAGTAAGCGGCGAGCGTGCCGCTGCCGCTGCCGAGGCCGTGAAGGGTCGCGCGGAGGCTCTGCTGGGGAAGTTCCGGGCCTTCAGCACCAAGCCGAAGCAAGGCGCTGCCGACCCCGCTGCTCCATGAGGCGAACCCACTCCGCGCTGCTCCACCGCCGACAAGTGACTCCGTTGTGGCTCCTGTCCTGCCTTTAATTCCTGCACATGTATCATGCCTCGGGGAGGCGTTTAAACTTGCGTTTGGCATTGAGATAACAGTGTGGACTGTAATATTTGCTTTTGAATTCCTTGAAATTTACGCTTTTCCTTCCTACTTGCTTATGTTCTACGCCGGCAGAGCCCGGCCCCGCGCATACCTCAGCCGCCGTTAGCCCGACCGGAAACCAGGACGGGACCAAGGAGTGAGGGGCTACGTGACAAGTTAGGCTCCTGAGTCGCGATGCTCAGGAGTCCCCCTTGGCGCACAAACAGCAAGTAGGGAGGTGTGATGTGGGTGGATCTACCGTTCTACGTCTGCAGAGCCCGGCGCGCGCATACCTCAACCGCCGTTAGCCTTTCGGAACTAAGGAGTGAGGGGCTACGTGACCAGTTAGGCTCCTGAGTCGCGATGCTCAGGAGTCCCCCTTGACGCTCAAACGGCCTTCGTACCTTGGCTCCGCTCGGGGAGAGACGCGCGACGAACCAGGCCCGGGGCCTGGCTGGGTGGCGTGCGTCTGGGCGTGACCCAGGCGCAGCCCCCGTGCCCAGCCCCCTCGCGCGGCACTCCCGAGGGGAGGCGTTACGATGAGGCTAGACACTGAGCTTTGGGCTCCCTGAGGTTGATGAGGCCCGGGGGCCACCCTCAGTTGTTTATCACCAGCGCGGAGCATAGCGCTTCCGTATATGTACGGGCATAGCCGCTCCTCGGCAGTGTCGTCAGCCAGCACGGAGCATGGTGCTTCCACTGGTACGTGGGAGGGGGCTCCCCTCCGGGAGGAGCCCCCGAGGCGTGTACAGCCCCCCCCTGACACATGGCTGGCACGGGAGGGCCTGGCGAGGGGTATCTGGGCACCCGTGAGCTAGCGCGGGACTCACGGGGGCCTACCTCTAGGCGGGTTGCGCCTGGCACTGGGCCTTATCTTGTGATGTGTCCCTGCAAAGTTGGTTAGATGCCGGCACTCTACGTCCTCGGGTCACCGCCCTCGAGCTGGTCTCAGCCGTCGCTGGTATGCCAGGTCACGATGCCATGGACAAGGCTAGAGGGTGAGGGCTGGAGAGCCAGTAAGAGCCCTGAGTCGCGATGCTCAGGTACCCCCCCTTTAACGTGCAAGTGGTCAGCATGGAGAAGAAGTGGTGTCGTGGACAGGCATCAAATACTCAAGCATGGTGGGTCGAACACATGGCCGGAAATAAACGCAAAAGGGATACATGCCGCTGGGTCTGGCCCGACGACTTGGGGGATGATGCAGCCCGAGGGGCGCCCCCAACAAGGTAAGCTAACAACATGAAATAAAAGGGATACATGCCGCAGGGACGGACCCACGCGGCCTGGGAATAATGCAGCCCTGGGGGGCGCTCCCAGCTGGAAATGAAACTTGAAAGATGTCACCTGATGATGTTGAGGACGAAGGAGTGTTGGTGTAGCAGACTCGGTGGGCTGCGGAAGCCGATCCTCACGAGCCCCCAGGCCCAGGGGCCTCGGGAGGCTCCGGAGGCGCTGGTGGCTCCTCGCGGACCATCTCCATCTCCGCCAGGGCTGCGGAACGCCTGGCCTCTTGAGCCTCCATGATGCCCCTCATGAGGCGCTGGTACGTGGCAGCCGCGTTCGGCAAGCCGTAAGGCATGCGAACGTAGCTGTGGGGTGGACCTTCGCAGCGCCCCACTCGCGAGGGCCAGAGGCGCTCCAGAGAGGCGACTCGATTGAGCCCTGGTATGTCGATGCAGACGCGCAGCCCACCATCCTCGCCTGGATGGGGAGCCACAGCTGGTAGGCGGCGGCCGCCTTTCATGACTCTTGACTCCTGTAGCTCCTGAATGGCCTTGCTGACGAACTCCTGAGGGTCTGCTCTCCTTGCTTACTCCTTCTTGAGGGAAACGTGCTTCGAAACACGCCTCCATGTGGTGCCCAAGCGCCTCCCTCGTGACCTTAGCCAGTCGGTGGCCCTCCAGGGGAGAGCCCCCGAGCCCTGCCTGAGGAGGGCGCCGGGCGCGCTTTCCTATGCGATGGAAGGAGGTTCCCCTGGGCAGGCGCGGGCCCTGAGGGGCCTGCCTCCTGAGGGGCCGGGCCGGACGATGTCTTCTTCTTCTTGGGGGCGGTCTCGGGAAGCCTCCTGCTTCCGCGATCCGGGTCTTCCAGTGATGCGGCCTGAAAGGCTCGTTCCAGGGAACACACCGCGTCCTTCTCTTCACAGGGCACCGTGATGACTCCGCCACTTCCTGGCATCTTGAGGACGTTGTAGCCGTGGTGAGTTACGGCCATGAACTTGGCCAGCGCTGGGTACCCAAGGATGGCGTTGTACGGCAGGCGAATGTGAGCGACGTCGAAGTCGATGAGCTCGGTGCGGTAGTTGTCGCGTGCCCCGAAGGTGACAGGGAGGCGGACCTGCCCAATCGGGACCGTGGAGCCGTCGGTGACTCCGGAGAAAGGCTTGGTTGGCTGAAGCTGGCTGTAGGGCACTTGGAGATTGTTGAATGTTTCCACGGACAGGACGTTGAGCCCTGCCCCGCCATCGATGAGGGTCCTGGTGACCACCACGTTGCTGATGATTGGGGAACAAAGCATCGGGAGGACTCCGGCTGTGGCCGCACACTTGAGCTGATCTGCTGAGCTGAACGTGATGGCGCACGCCGACCACCTGAGAGGGCGCGTGGCTTCGAGCTTGGGGAGGACTGCATTCACTTCGCGGGCGAACTGCTTGAAGATGCGTTGAGAGGCTGGGGCTTGAGCCCCGCCCAGGATGCAGGCGATCGCGCGCGGCTCCTGGAAGCCCCCAGCCCCCTCGTCCTGATGGCGGTCCTCGTTTCTCCTTGGCTGCGGCGACAGCGGAGGGAGGCCTGCGTTGCCTTGCGGGCGATCCTCGCGAGGCTGATCCCTCCAATCTTCCTCGCGAGGCGGGTCTTGCTAGCGATCCTCGCGAGGTTGATCGCGCCACCCTTGGTGCGGACGACGGTCTTCCCAGCGTCCTGCGTTCCTTCCTCCTCCTCGACCGTAGCCCCGGTCACCGCGGTCGGGGCGACGGCCGATCCTTCCTTCTCGCACGGCTCGGAGCTCTTGACATTCGTTGGTGTTGTGGGTGTGGAGGTCGTGGTACACATAGTACTGACTGCCCTTGGAAGATTCGGGCTGATCTCTGCCCCGCTTGGTGTCTGGTTCTGCCGCGAGCACGACAGCCCCCTTGCGCTTCACATCCTTGGCCTTGGGCTTCTTCTCTTCTGGGTCTGCGGCAGGCAGCTCGAGGAGGGAGAGACGCCCTTCCTCAGCCCTGGCGCACTTGGTTGCCAAGTTGAACACTCCAAGGAAGTGCACAGGTCTTCATGCATCGCCAGCTCCTCCTTCATCTTGACATCGCGCACGCCGTCGGAGAAGGCTGAGATGATGGCCTCCTCGGTCACCTTGGGAATCTTGAGGCGTGCGTTGTTGAAGCGCTGGATGTACTTCTGCAGGGTCTCTCCGGGTTGTTGCTTGATGCGGCGCATGTCGCTCACGGCGGGTGGCCGGTCGCGAGTACCTTGGAAGTTGGCGATGAAGCGGGTGCGCATCTCGTCCCAGGAGGAGATCGTGCCTGGAGCCAGGTTCAGGAGCCAGGTGCGGGCCCCGTCCTTGAGTGCCATGGGAAACCAGTTCGCCATGACCTTCTCGTCTCCGTTGGCAGCTTCGATGCCCAGCTCATAGAGCTGGAGGAACTCCGCAGGGTCGGCGTGCCGTCGTAACGAGGAGGCAGGTCTGGCTTGAACTTGCCGGGCCACGCGACGCTGCGTAGCTCGGTGGTGAAGGCACGGCAGCCTGCTGTGGCCACGGGAGGCCTTGGGTGACGGAGAGCTTGGTCTTGCATGTCCCCACGCGCTGCAGCTGGGAGCAGCGCGGGGTCTTGACGTGCGGGAGCAGGAGCATGGTCGCGACGTGCTGGAGCAGGGAGCGCCCGGGCAGCTTCTTGCGGGCGAGGGACTTCTTGGCAGCTCTGCTCTTGCCGCGCTGGCACCTGACGGAGCGGGTTCCGCCCAGGGGCCACGCGCCTTGGAGCCATGGCGCCTTCTTGAGGAGGAGGCGGCTGGGGCACCCCGGAGCTTCGTCGCCCGCGCGGGGCGGGTGCGGTGCAGCGGAACGGACGGCGCAGGAGAGCCCCCTGCGGCGCGGACGAGCTCGGCGACGCGGTCGAGCCATTCTTCGTAGACGTCGTCGACGGGACGGTAGCGCAGGAGCTCGTTTGCCGCGATGAGCGCAGCTCGAGCCTCCATGGGTGCGCGGAGCGCGCGGGACGAAGAACCAGCTGGGGTGAGCGAGGGAGTAGCGGTGCGGCCGTCTTGCCGCACGGACGGATGCTGAGACGACGCTTGCTGCTCGTCCCCCGCCGGGCCGGTGGCGCGTTGACGGCAGGTGACGGGGAACGGCGAGGACGCCCGCCGACAGGAGCCGTCTGGGCGACGCGGGAAGCGAGAGCGGCCCGGCGCTCGGCGCGGGCCCGACGAGCGTCAGACATGGCGCGCGATGGTCGGAGGAGAACGGGGTGGTGGAAGACGAATTCCGGCGCACCCCTACCTGGCGCGCCAAATGTCGGATTTCGGGTTCCGGCAGACCCTTGAGGTTCGAACACTGGGGTGCGCGTGGAGATTTCGCCTTCTACCTACCTGCACCCCTCCGCCTCGCTAAGATCTAAGCTATGGAAAGAACAACACAAGAGACACAGGGTTTATACTGGTTCGGGCCACCGTTGTGGTGTAATACCCTACTCCAGTGTGTGGTGTGGTGGATTGCCTCTTGGGCTGATGATGATGAGCAATACAAGGAAGAACAGCCTCGCGAGGGTCTGTTCTTGGCTGGGGGGATGAACTGCTAGGAGGAGTTCAGTCACCCTTCTCTCTCTCTCTTCTCGATTCTTCTCCTGATTTTCCGATCCCTCTCTGATCCTCCTACCCTGTGGGTGGCTAGTCCTATTTATAGGCAAAGGCCCTGGGCCTCTTCCCAAATATTGAGCGGGAAGGGCGCCAACAATTGGCCATTTTGAAGGGGAACATCTGGTACACTTATCCTGACTAAAGTTGGTCCTCGCCTGCCAAAGGCTCTGGTGGTGACGCTGGCTTGGGCTCCACAATGACTTCCTCCCTGCCGTTGGACTGGTCTTGGTCTCGTTGCACCGAAAGGTGCCTTTGCTTGATGCTCTCGCCTGCGCTTGCTCCCTTTGCACCAAAGAGGAAAGGAGGACACTGCGCGGTTGGCGCCCGCCTGGCGCCTTTGGTCGTCATGGCTTGCGTCACGGGCACCTCGTGAGGTACCCCGCCTTGATATCTCCGCCTCCTCGCGAGCCAGCCTGATGAGGCCGTGCCTAAGGAAGCTCTGTGTCGTCCGCCCGCGAGGGTCTTGGGTCTGTGTTGATGAAGATGGGCCGTGCTGGCCCCCTTTGAGCCACGCCGGGCCGCAGGCAGGCAAGTCTGGGGACCCCCGTTCCCAGAACGCCGACATGTCAAGTCAGAATATCCAATGAGATGAAAAGCCGAGCCCTTGGGGTACCATAATCCAAGTGTTGGTGTGTGAGCTAGATATCGAAGAATATGCTTCATAGCCTTATGGTGTGATTCCTTTGGTGTAGCTTGAAATCAGGTACACATGCAAACACTAAGCGTTATATCTGGCCTAGATGCACATAAGTACAATAAAGAACCAATCATGGAGCGATATACCTTTTGATCGAAGTCAAATACCATTTTCATTCAGTGCATAGATGGGCCATTTTGGGCATACGGATTTTTGACGCCTTTGCAATTCTTGCATGCCGAATTTCCTCAGTACATCCTTGGGTATTTCTCCTGAGATATGAATATCCATTGCGTTGTTGACGAATTGAGACCTAAGAAGAATTTCAATTCTCCCGTCATAGACATTTGATATTCTTCACTCATCATATAGGCAAATTCATCACTATAACATAGGCCAGTACAACCAAAGATAATATCATCAACATATATTTGGCACACAAACAATTCACTATCATAAGATTTAGTGAAAAGAGTAGGGTCGAGTGAACCGGGTTTGAGGCCTTTCTTTATGAGGAATTCCTTCAAAGTATCATACCACGCCCGAGGGGCCTGCTTGAGGCCATAGAGGGCCTTATTGAGTCTGAAGACTTTGTCAGGATGCTTGGGATCTTCGAAACCTAGGGGTTGAGCAACATATACTTCTTCCTCAAGCTTACCATTGAGGAATGCACTTTTCACATCCATTTGATATATAGTGATGTCATGATGCTTAGTATAAGCAAGAAATATGAGAATAGCCTCAAGTCTAGCAACAGGTGCAAAAGTTTCATCGAAATCAATTCCTTCAACCTGTGTGTAGCCTTGAGCTACAAGCTGTGCCTTATTCCTTACCACAAGGCCATTTTCATCTTGCTTGTTGTGATAGATCCACTTTGTGCTAATGATATTGTGCTTGCGAGGATCTGGACGTTTGACCAGTTCCCAGACGTTGTTGAGCTCAAACTGATGTAATTCTTCTTGCATTGCCTGAATCCACTCAGGCTCCAGAAATTCTTCATCCACCTTAGTGGGCTCTGTGATAGAGACAAAATCATAGTGCCCACAAAAGTTAGATAAATGTGAAGCTTTTGAGCGTGTGAGATGACCTGGTGCTTCAATGTCATCGATGATCTTTTCAACTTGCACTTCTTTTGCAACGGGAAGATGAGCTGGTTGTCGTCGAGGAATTTGATCAGCATTTTCTTCAGCACCATTTTCTTCAGTATTTTCTTCAGGTGCATTAGCTCGACGTTCTTCATGCTCTGGAATGAATTCTTCAGCAAATTCTTCGGTAGGAATGACATCCTCAGTAGCCTTGAACTTGATAGTTTCCTCAGGTGCTGGTTCATCTATTACAGAAGGTAGGTGCTCTCTTTGCGAGCCATTAGTTTCATCAAACCGCACATCTGCAGTTTGAACAACCTTGTGAAGAATGTTGTCGAAGACTTTGTAGGTGTGCGCGTCCTTTCCATAACCAAGCATGAAACCTTCATGTGTTTTCGGTGCAAATTTTGAGTTGTGTTGAGGATCTCTAATCCAACATTTAGCACCGAAGGCCTTGAAATAACTTACATTGGGTTTCTTGTCAGTGAGGAGTTCATAGGTAGTCTTCTTGAAGAATTTGTGAAGATATACTTTGTTGATGATGTGGCACGCAGTATCAATTGCCTCAATCCAGAAACGACAAGGCGTCTTGTACTCATCAAGCATAGTGTGAGCCATCTCAACAAGAGTCCTATTCTTGCGCTCCACGACGCCATTCTGCTGAGGAGTATAAGGAGCAAATAACTCATGAGTAATACCAAGTTCATCAAGATAGTCATCAAGACCAGAATTCTTGAACTCAGTTCCATTGTCACTTCTCATGTGCTTGATCTTCACACCAAAGTTGGTTGAAGCCCTCGAGGAAAATCGTTTGAAGACTTCCTGCACTTCATGTTTCTAAGTAACAATGTATACCCATGTGTATCTGCTATGTCTTGAGCTTGCGTTGGTTTTCCCCAAAGAGGAAGGGATGATGCAGCAGAGTAGCGTAAGTATTTCCCTCAGTTTTTGAGAACCAAGGTATCAATCCAGTACGAACCCACGCTCAAGTCCCTCGTACCTCCACAAAGCGATAGCTACCCGCAACCAACGCGATTAGGGGTTGTCAAGCCCTTCACGGTCACTTACGAGAGTGAGATCTGATAGATAGAATATTTTTGGTATTTGATATAAAGATGCAAAGTAAAAAGTAAAAGCAAAGTAAATAGCAAAACAATATAAAAGTGATGGAGATTGATATGATGAGAATAGACCCGGGGGCCATAGGTTTCACTAGTGGCTTCTCTCAAGAGCATAAGTATTCTACGGTGGGTGAACAAATTACTGTTGAGCAATTGACAGAATTGAGCATAGTTATGAGAATATCTAGGCATGATCATGTATATAGGCATCACGTCCGTGACAAGTAGATCGAAACGATTCTGCATCTACTACTATTACTCCACTCATCGACCGCTATCCAGCATGCATCTAGAGTATTAAGTTAAAAACAGAGTAACGCCTTAAGCAAGATGACATGATGAAGAGAGATAAATTCACGTAATATGAAATAAACCCCATCTTGTTATCCTCGATGGCAACGATACAATATGTGCCTTGCTGCCCCTTCTGTCATTGGGTAAGGACACCGCAAGATCGAACCCAAAGCTAAGCACTTCTCCCATGGCAAGAACTACCAATCTAGTTGGCCAAACCAAACGGATAATTCGAAGAGACTTGCAAAGATAACCAATCATACATAAAAGAATTCAGAGAAGATTCAAATATTATTCATAGATAGACTTGATCATAAGCCCACAATTCATCAATCTCAATAAAGACACCGCAAAAATAAGATTACATCAAATAGATCTCCAAGAGAGAGGGGGAGAACTTTGTATTGAGATTCAAAGAGAGAGAAGAAGCCATCTAGCTACTAACTATGGACCCGAAGGTCTGAGGTAAACTACTCACACTTCATCGGAGAGGCTATGGTGATGTAGAAGCCCTCCATGATGACGGCCCTCTTCCGGCGGAGCTCTGGAACAGGCCCCAAGATGGGATCTCGTGGATACAGAAAGTTGCGGCGGTGGAATTAGGTTTTTGGCTCCTGTTCTGATCGTTTGGGGTACGTGGTGTATATATAGGAGGAAGGAGTACGTCGGTGGAGCACCGAGGGGCCCACGAGGCAGGGGCGCGCCCCCACCCTCGTGACCGCCTCTTTGATCCCTTGAGTAGGGTCCAAGTCTCCTGGATCACGTTCGGTGAGAAAATCACGTTCCGAAGATTTTATTCCATTTGGACTCCGTTTGATATTCTGTTTTATCCGAAACACTGAAATAGGCAAAAAACAGCAATTCTGGGCTGGGCCTCCGGTTAATAGGTTAGTCCCAAAAATAATATAAAAGTGGAAAATAAAGCCCAATATAGTCCAAAACAGTAGATAATATAGCATGGAGCAATCAAAAATTATAGATACGTTGGAGACGTATCAGGCATCCCCAAGCTTAATTCCTGCTCGTCCTCGAGTAGGTAAATGATAAAAAGAGAATTAATTGATGCGGAGTGCTACTTGGCATAATTTCAATGCAAATCTTCTTAATTGTGGTATGAATATTCAGATTCAAAAGATTCAAGACAAAAGTTTATATTGACATAAAAATAATAATACTTCAAGCATACTAATAAGTAATTATGTCTTCTCAAAATAACATGGCCAAAGAAAGTTATCCCTACAAAATCATATAGTCTGGCTATGCTCTATCTTCACCACACAAAGTATTTAAATCATGCACAACCCCGATGACAAGCCAAGCAATTGTTTCATACTCTAACTTTTTCAAAACTTTTTCAATCTTCACGCAATACATGAGCGTGAGCCATGGACATAGCACTATGTGGAATAGAAGGGTGGTTGTGGAGAAGACAAAAAGAGGGGGAAGATAGTCTCACATCAACTAGGCGTATCAATGGGCTATGGAGATGCCCATCAATAGATATCAATGTGAGTGAGTAGGGATTGCCATGCAACGGATGCACTAGAGCTATAAGTATATGAAAGCTCATCAAAAGAAACTAAGTGGGTGTGCATCCAACTCGCTTGCTCACGAAGACCTAGGGCAATTTTGAGGAAGCCCATCATTGGAATATACAAGCCAAGTTCTATAATGAAAAATTCCCACTAGTATATGAAAGTGACATAACGAGAGACTCTCTATCATGAAGATCATGGTGCTACTTTGAAGCACAAGTGTGGTAAAAGGATAGTAACATTGTCCCTTCTCTCTTTTTCTCTCATTTTTTTTTTGGGCCTTTTCTCTTTTTTTATGGCCTCTTTTTTTCGTCCGGAGTCTCATCCCGACTTGATGGGGGAATCATAGTCTCCATCATCCTTTCCTCACTTGGGACAATGCTCTAAAAATGATGATCATCACACTTTTATTTTTCTTACAACTCAACAATTACAACTCGATACTTAGAACAAAATATGACTCTATATGAATGCCTCCGGCGGTGTACCGGGATATGCAATGAATCAAGAGTGACATGTATGAAAGAATTATGAATGGTGGCTTTGCCACAAATACGATGTCAACTACATGATCATGCTAGCTATATGACAATGATGGAGCGTGTCATAATAAACGGAACGATGGAAAGTTGCATGGAAATATATCTCGGAATGGCTATGGAAATGTCATGATAGGTAGGTATGGTGGCTGTTTTGAGGAAGGTATATGGTGGGTGTATGATACCGGCGAAAGGTGCGCGGTATTAGAGAGGCTAGCAATGGTGGAAGGATGGGAAAAAGTGCATATAATCCATGAACTCAACATTAGTGCAAAAATCTAGAAGTTATCAAAGCAAAGTATTACGCGCATGCTCCTAGGGGGATATATTGGTTGGAAAAGACCATCGCTCGTCCCTGACCGCCACTCATAAGGAAGACAATCAATAAATAAATTATGCTCCGACTTCATCACATAACGGTTCACCATACGTGCATGCTACGGGAATCACAAACTTTAACACAAGTATTCTTTAAATTCACAACTACTAAACTAGCATAACTCTAATATTATCACCTCCATATCTCAAAACAATTATCATGATTCAATCTTCTCTTAGTATTCAACGCACTCAAAAGAAAA
>NC_053028.1:541065049-541095763 GCF_003073215.2 Triticum urartu
CGCATCAATAATTTCATTCTCTCTAACCCTAGCAAGTTGTTCATCAAGAAATTCACCTAATGGCACAGTATTATCAAGCATAGAAGTAGTTTCATCATAAGATATCATGCAAAGCAGAAGTGGCATCATCAATAACATGCGACCTATCAGAATCAATAGCATGTGTAGGTGTCACAAGTTTACTCAAAACAGAAGGTGAATCAAGTGCAGAGCTAGATGGCAGTTCCTTACCTCCCCTCGTAGTTGAGGGAAAAATCTTGGTTCTTTGATCTTTCAAGTTCTTCATAGTGATCAATAGATATAAATCCCAAGTGACTCAAAGAATAGAGCTATGCTCCCCGGCAACGCCAGAAAATAGTCTTGATAACCCACAAGTATAGGGGATCGCAACAGTTTTCGAGGGTAGAGTATTCAACCCAAATTTATTGATTCGACACAAGGGGAGCCAAAGAATATTCTCAAGTATTAACAGTTGAGTTGTCAATTCAACCGCACCTGAAAGACTTAATATCTGCAGCAAAGTATTTAGTAGCAAAGTAATATGGAAGTAACGGTAACGGTGGCAAAAGTAATAATTGGTTTTGTAGTGATTGTAACAGTGGCAACGGAAAAGTAACTAAGCAAAGATCAATATGTGAAAAGCTCGTAGGCAATGGATCAGTGATGGATAATTATGTCGGATGCGATTCCTCATGCAACAGTTATAACATAGGGTGACACGAACTAGCTCCAGTTCATCAATGTAATGTAGGCATGTATTCCGAATATAGTCATACGTGCTTATGGAAAAGAACTTGCATGACATCTTTTGTCCTACCCTCCCGATGGCAGCGGGGTCCTATTGGAAACTAAGGGATATTAAGGCCTCCTTTTAATAGAGTACCGGACCAAAGCATTAACACTTAGTGAATACATGAACTCCTCAAACTACGGTCATCACCGGTAAGTATCCCGATTATTGTCACTTCGGGGTTAACGGATCATAACACATAATAGGTGACTATAGACTTGCAAGATAGGATCAAGAACTCACATATATTCATGAAAACATAATAGGTTCAGATCTGAAATCATGGCACTCGGGCCCTAGTGACAAGCATTAAGCATAGCAAAGTCATAGCAACATCAATCTCAGAACATAATGGATACTAGGGATCAAACCCTAACAAAACTAACTCGATTACATGATAAATCTCATCCAACCCATCACCGTCCAGCAAGCCTACGATGGAATTACTCACGCACGGCGGTGAGCATCATGAAATTGGTGATGGAGGAAGGTTGATGATGACGATGGCGATGGATTCCCCTCTTCGGAGCCCCGAATGGACTCCAGATCAGCCCTCCCGAGAGAGTTAGGGCTTGGCGGCGGCTCCGTATCGTAAAACGCGATGAATCCTTCTCTCTTTTTTTTCTCCCGAACATGAATATATAGAGTTGGAGTTGAGGTCGGTGGAGCATCAGGGGGCCCACGAGGCAGGGAGGGGGCGCGCCCCCACCCTCGTGGACAGGGTGTGGGCCCCCTGACGTAGATTCTTTCGCCAGTATTTTTATATATTCCAAAAATATTCTCCGTGAAGTTTCAGGTCATTCCGAGAACTTTTATTTCTGCACAAAAATAACACCATGGCAATTCTGCTGAAAACAACGTCAGTCCGGGTTAGTTCCATTCAAATCATGCAAGTTAGAGTCCAAAACAAGGGCAAAAGTGTTTGGAAAAGTAGATACGATGGAGACATATTAGGACACGGTGTCTTTTCTATGTATCCACACATGTATCAAATTTCAGGTTAATACAGTTCTAGCATGAATAATAAACATTTATCATGATATAAGTAAATATAAAATAACAACTTTATTATTTTCTCTAGGGCATATTTCCTTTAGATATAAGAGTACCTAGTGCTAAACATTGGTTATTTCATGTCCAAGGATTATTATCGCATGCACAGTTCGTGGAGGTGGCAGTCACCCTGTGGGCGATTTGGACAACCAGGCGCAAGGCAATTCATGAGGACGTCTATCAAAGTCCATTGGCAACACACATGTTCATGCAACACTTCATAGCAGAGCTGGAGAGCATTAATTCGTTGAACCACTTGACGGCGAGGAGGCCACCTGCACGTTCAGCAGCACAGCCGAGGGCGACATGGACACCCTCGCTGAGTGGGATCTTCAAAATCAATGTAGATGCAGGCCTTTAGGACATGGGTGTAGGAGCGGCAGTTGTAGTTTGTCAAGACAGCACGGGCTTGTACGTGGACTCGTCAGCTTTGGTAATTGCGGGAGTGTCTGATCCAACAGTGGTAGAAGCTATAGCTTGCTACAAAGCACTTGTGCTTGCAGAGGATCTCATACTTCAGAACGTTGTGGTTGCATGCGATTGCAAAACAATAGTTGATGGAATACATGCAGGAGAGGGCAGAGTTTATATGCCAATCATCAAGGAGATTTCCGTGTGCAAATCCTTTTTTGATAGGTGTAGTTTTATATTTGAAGGTAGAGCATCGAACATTGATGCACACAATCTGCCAAACATTCTCTAGTACTTGATCAGGGTCGCCACCTATGGCTCATTCAGCCCCATGACCCTGCTTGTATCCCTATTAATGTCCAGCTAGATGAATAAAGCTTTGGCATTTCTAAAAAAATAGTGTGTCGTTTTTATGTTTCCTTTTATTTCCCATTTTCTTTATTTTTAGAAAAATAATATGTAACATTTTTTGTCAAATACACAAGAGTTTTTAATATGTGAAACTCTTTTAAAATTGCACGGAATATTTTTAAAAGCCATGAAATATTTCTAAATCTATATGGTTTTCAAAAATATGTGAACACTTTGATTGACTACATGGATATTTTTAAAAGTATGTGATCACCTTTTTTAGTTGCAAGGACATTTTAAATAGGGATTTTTACATCTGTGCCCCTGGTTCCTTAGCCATACTCATTCATCCCCACGCTCTTAACTTTTGCTCACTTTCCCCCATCTTCCTTGCCCGAAACCCTCAGAACTGGTCACAAACGGTGGATGTCATCGGGTCAGTGCTTTGACCATTAACTTTGACGAGTGGGGCCACGCTGACTGTGTCACCCGTTGGACCTGATGAGTGGGGTCGTGTCGGACGGTGCCGTTGTTCGCCCATTGGGCCCTGCGCGTGCCGCAACGACAGAAGCCTGTTATGCATGCATGACATGTCTAGCTAGCCTGCTATTAATGCACATAGCTAGCCTACCTGCATGCGCCGCTGCCCGCCGCCACGATGCGCTGACCGGCCTCTTTCTACGTGCAAGCCGCCACGGACGCTGACCGGCCTCTTTCTGCACGCGAGCCGCCAGGGACGCTCACCGGCCTCTTTCTTCACGCGAGCCGCCACGGACGCAGGGACGATTGCTGCCACTGGTTCGTCTCATCTCGCACGCGTGTCTCCTCGATGTAGAGCATTGTTACACACTTTTCGATCCACTTGCATATATTCAACGTGGCAATTAAAACTTGTTGGCAATTTAAGTGACATATCGATCAATGCAGCTCGTTTGAACGTAGCAAATTCAAAGCGCAACCGGTGCCACTCCCCTTCCCTTCCCCTTTCCCTATTTAAACCACCACCCCTCCAACTATTCTCCACACATCCATTTGCACCGCCCCCTTCTCTTCTTCACCCAAACCTAGAGCACTCTCAAAGCGAGGCGAGGATGCAGTACAGCGGCCCCACCTTCAAGCTCCCACCGACCGTGCCAGAGAGATGGTATCCAGCCGACATCATCGTGGAGAGGACGCTCCGCATGTGGGTTTTCTCACGCTGGAGGGGTGCAAGGGAGTTTTCCCAGTGGTTCCTCGGTGCGGGCTTCACCCACCTCCCAGCGGGCTCACTGGTGATGTTCCGTCTGGAGGAAGTGCATCCAAACTCCAGCACTCCGCCGATAGGGCTCATCGTAAACTTCACCAATAGATTTGATGCGTACTACCTCCTCGACACACTACTAGGGAAATGATTATACACAGGAGCTCACCAGTAGCGCTTTTAAAAAGGAAGCACTGCTGCTAAATAGCAGTAGCGCTCGGGCAGAACAAGCGCTGCTACTATGGCATAGCAGTAGCGCTGTAACTAGAAAACACGCTACTACTACAATTGCCAAACCGTTGCAGGTTGGCTAGGGATACTAGTAGCGCTCATACGTTAAAAGCGCTACTGCTATTGAACTTAGGAATAGCGCTTTCCTCTAACCAGCGCTGCTACTAAATTCAGTCCCCTCCTAATAAGACCAAAGTTTAGTCCCACTTCGCTTCGCGAACAGAATGTTTACCACCTTAAATATGATGCTTCTCAAACCATCACAGCCACTTGGTCTTCACAAACTCTATGTGTGGGATCTATGGCCGCAATAGGAATCTTTGCCGGTTCTTAAACTGGGGAAGATTCCTATTGACAATTTAGATTCTACACAAAAAGATCATTGATGAGCAATGTACTTTTGTTTTTTTATACATGCTTAGACTTAGCAGTAGCGCGTTTTGCAAAAGGCACTACTGCTATAGGCATAGCAATAACGCTTCTCTGGTTAAAAGTGCTACTGCTATGGAGTTTAGCGGTAGCGCTTTATCCTAATGCGCGCTACTGCTGAACGCCTTATCCAACCGGCCACGCACCCCCACTCTCCCTCTCCACTCTCACTCTTGCTCCCCTGCACCCCCTGTCGTCCTCCGCCGTCGCTGTTCCCCGACCACCGGCGTCGCCAGCCGACGCTCCTGCTCCTCTTCCACTAAGGTAGTCCCTCCATCCCTCCTCCTCCTCCCTCCTCCCTACCGTGCCCCACCCTCCTCCTCCGGCCGCCCCTCCTCCCTCTTCCTCTGGCCAAGCCCTCTGCCGGCAGCCCTCCTCCCCTCCTCGTCTCTCCTCCCTCCTCCTCCTCCACTACTGCAGGATGCTGCTAACGCGACACTACGATCAGAGACCCTTTCACGAAACTGTGTGCGATGCATTAATCGCAAACGGGGATGTAAAAAACTTGTCAAAAAAGGTGCAAAACGTTTGTGATGGCGGAGCCATCAAACACGGTTCAGATTTTAGTTGGGTGTGCGATGCAGGGCACACAGTTAATCCGTTTGAACTATTTGCGATGAGGCAGAACAACAGAAATGGGCAGCTAAATCAATGTGTGTGCGATATATGGCATACAACTCGCTCCGATGAACTATTTGCTATTAGGGAGTGCAACCGAAGCGGTTAGCCAGATCAAGGTGTGTGTGATATACGGCATACGGTTCACTCGGACGAACTATTTTCGGTTAGGGAAGACAACAGAAACAGTTCAACTTAACAAGATGTGTGTGATACATGGCAAACAGCCGACTTGGATGAACGGAGCGCGCAGCAGCCGCCTCAATGGCGAGCAAAACGGCCGGACGGACGCGAGCAGAGCGCGCCACGGACGCCTCAACGGCGAGCAACCACGTGGTCAACCTTCTGCCATCAATAAATTTTGACCTTGTTTCTCGTCACATAGCAGATTACAACGCAATAAGTAATTGTAGTTGTCCAGCTCGTTGGTAGGCTCCTCCTCCTCTACCTCTTACCGTGCTCGGCGGAGGAGAGGCAGCCGGAAGTAGTACAAAGCCCCTCCGTAGTAGTAGTAGTATTTAGGGGCTATTTTGTTCAGTTCATCTGACTATAGATGTGGTGGGACTGTACAACGTACTTAAAATTAGCTAGTATACAAAGTAGAACTAGCTATTTCAGTACATGTTTGCCAACGATTGGTGAAAAGTTTGGTTGGTTCAGCTGTCGAGTTGAACTGTTTGTATAAAGAACGACTGCTTAATCTATGAATGAAATATATGCTTAATTACTGAATTTTAGTTGCAAAAATTAGATACTACTAGTGATTTTTAGCTTCATATTTTGACAATTCGTAGTGTTACAAGGTTGACAAATGGCAATGTTACTATATCAACAAATGTCAATCTTTCCAGTTTGACAAATGGCAACATACCCAATACGACATATGCAAATCTTACCAAATTGTTTGTAAGTGGTTGCACACGGGTCATCCAAAAGAACCGTTTGCTTTGAAGAGATGCACAAATCCTGCTCTCACTTTGCATACGGGTGTTCTATCTAAAACGTTTGCGATCAAGAGCCGCAAAAATCCTGCCTAGCACATTTTCCCTTGGCTTCCTGGGGAAGCTGTCGGTTTGCATACGTGCGTTCTAACTAAAATGTTTGCGATGAGTGTTTTATATTTAAAAACCATTGATGTTTTTTTAAAAGAAAATCGTTTGATAAGTCTGTACATTAAGAGAGAAAAACGCAAGTTTTCTCAAACCATATCTTTCATTCAGTCATACTGCGAATTATATTCATATGATCGAGATACAGTATTAAACCCAAGAAAAAAACTATTCCTGGCAGCGGCGGAGGTGGTGTGCCGCACCGTCATTGTCGTTGTCGTCCTCCGAGACGTCGTTGTTGAAGTCTTCAATGCAGCATAGAATGTTCTTCACTTGTAAATCAAACATCATGTCGTCATGCGATCGAAGGGCGGGCGCGGGAGGACGCCAGCTGGCCGCGCTGAGAGGTAGCGATCGACGACGACGTCCCATGTCGCTGAGTCGCTGGGGGGGGCGCCTGTGCGCGGCAGGTGCAGCCAAACGCACGGGGACCAGCACCGCGGTGGGTGGAGGGGCGCGCACGGGCACGGGCGCTGGCGCTGGCATGTACACGATCTCGCGCGGGTCCGCGGAGACCTCGCTGATGCCCGCGGCTTCCAGCTCTGTGATAGTGCTCGGCGACCAACCCGTCAATGCTACGGGATGGTCGCTGGAATGGGCGTGGGGATGGGAGCTGGGACGGGAGCGGGGGCACCAACCGCCATGGCCAGCTCGTTCTGGGCCATGTCCATGAGGCCCCATTCCTCCTTATTTTCTATCTGCTTCGGCTCGGAGTCGACTTCACCAAACTTGAAGACTAGTGGCAGATAATCCTTCTGCGCCATGGCATTGGTGGAGGTCTACGGGAGGGAGGGGAAAGGGAGGCGAACAGTAAGGCCGCCCGTATTAAGTAGCGGCTCGGGCGCCATTAATGGAGAGGAAGGCAGGCGGCCATGGAAGTCAAAGGGCTCGCTTCCCAGTGAGCCTGCGCAGCGTACAGGTCGCACGCTTCCTGGTGAGCCTGCGCATTGGAGGACAGCTTGCACGCCTCTCGGTCAGCCTGCGCACCGGACTGCGCTCGCACACCTCCCGTTCAGTCAAGGTCAAGCAGCTGTCCGCACGGCACCTCCTATAGCCATTAAAACCAAGACATGTGGCATCACGTGAATGGTTAACAAAATGCACATGGTTCGAATTATACAAATGTTTGAGAGATTAAAGTGGCAGCTATTTTTTCAAAATGCCTTTGTTGGCTGTTATTCGAGTGCGCCTTCTCTCAAAATGGACACGAAAAATACCATAGCATGTCAGGTGGCATTCCATGATAGCATGCCAAGTTTCATGAATTTCAGACAAGTTTTGATTTACTAGAATTTAAAAACAAAGTATCTCAACATTTTGCCTGCAACCAACGGTGCCCTGTTGTTTGAAATTCATTCCCATTTCTTGCATGAGACCTAAGCATGCACCCAAGGACACATATTTGATTTTTTTTCAACCAATTTATATGAACGGGAGCATGTGCATGTAGTTCAAATTTGAATTATGCACTTAAATGCATTGAAAACTCAGTTAATGCATAAAAATGTCCAAACGAACCCCGAAAAATCACAACAATTGACACAACACTCTTGTTCTATGTTGACACAAGAAATTTTTTGAAAGCAATAAGAGACAATGGATATCGTTTCATCCCCAAAGCTGGGACATTCCCTACCCAAATCATCATGCTTGTAGTGAGAAGCTCTGGTTTGTGAGAAACATATACCCAAACCTGCCCCAAATGGGACAAAAAATTTACCACGACATGTTGATGCCGCTCCATGATAGCATGCCAAGTTTCATGAATTTCAGACAAGTTTTGGATTTATTAGAATTTAAAAACCAGGTATCTCAATGTTTGCGGCCGGGAGACAGTGGTAGGGTGTTTGACATTCATTCCCATTTCTTGCATGGGACCTAAGCATGCAACCAAGAACACACATTTGACTTTTCAACCAATTTATATGCATTAGAGCATGTGCGTGTAGTTCAAATTTGAATTATGCACATGAATGCATTGAAAACTCAGTTAATGCATAAAAATGTCCAAACGAACCCCGAAAAATCACAAAAATTGACACAACACTCCTGTTGTTCTACGTTGACATGAGAAATTTTTTGAAAGCAATAAGAGGCAATGGATATCATTTCGTCCCCAAAGGTGGGACGTTTCCTACCCAAACCATCATGCTTGTTGTGAGAAGCTCTAGTTTGTGAGAAGCATATACCCAAACCTTCCCCAAATGGGACAAAAAATTACCACAACATGTTGATGCCGCTCCATGATAGCATGCCAAGTTTCATGAATTTCAGACGAGTTTTGAATTTACTAGAATTTAAAAACAAGGTATCTCAATGTTTGCGGCCGAGTAACGGTGTCGGGATGTTTGACATTCATTCTCATTTCTTGCATGGGACCTAAGCATGCAACCAAGGACACAGATTTGAATTTTCAACCAATTTATATGCATTAGAGCATGTGCATGTAGTTCAAATTTGAATTATGCACATAAATGCATTGAAAACTCAATTAATGCATAAAAATGTCCAAAGGAACCCCGAAAAATCCCAAAAATTGACACAACACTCCTATTTTTCTATGTTGACACTAGGAAAAAATTGAAATCGAGAAGAGGCATTGGATATTGTTTCGTCCAGAAAGGTGAAACGTTCCCTACCGAAACCATCAGGCTTGTTGTGAGAAGCTCTGGTTTGTGAGAAGCATATCCCTAATCCTACCCCAAATGGGACAAAAAATTTACCACGGCATGTTGATGCCGCTCCATGACAGCATGCCAAGTTTCATGAATTTCAGACGACCTTTGGATTTACTAGAATTTAAAAACCAGGTATCTCAATGTTTGCGGCCGAGTGACAGTGGCAGGGTGTTTGACATTCATTCCCATTTCTTGCATGGGACCTAAGCATGCAACCAAGGACACAGATTTGAATTTTCAACTAATTTATATGCATTAGAGCATGTGCCTATAGTTCAAATTTGAATTATGCACATGAATGCATAGAAAACTCAGTTAATGTATAAAAATGTCCAAGCAAACCCCAAAAATCCCAAAAATTGACACAACACTCCTGTTGTTCTATGTTGACACTAGGAAAAACTTTGATATCGAGAAGAGGCAACGGATGTCGTTTCATCCAGAAAAGTGAAACATTCCCTACCGAAACCATCACACTTGTTGTGAGAAGCTCTGGTTTATGAGAAGCTTATACCCAAACCTGCCCCAAATGGGACAAAATTTTTACCACGACATGTTGATGCCGCTCCATGATAGCATGCCAAGTTTCATGAATTTCGGACAAAATTTGGATTTACTAGAATTACAAAAGCAAGTACATCGTTGTTTGCTGGAGAGCCACGGTGCCATGGTGTTCGAATTTCATTCCCATTTCTTGCATGGGACATAAGCATAAACACATGGACACATATATGATTTTACAACCCATGTTGGTGCACCGGAGCATGTGCGTGTAGTTTAATTTTGAATTGTGCACCTGAAATGGCTAGAAAATCAATTTAATGTATAAAATGTTCAAACGAACCCTGAATAATTCCAATTCTTTCACGACACACATATAGTTGCATGTTCACTGCAGATAAAAGGTCTAGCAATTCAAACACCGTCCATTGCCGCTGTGACCCCATTATGTAATTCGAATCAAGATGAAAAATCAAGTAGATCCCACACAGTTTATTATCATCAACCACGTGAGATGCAGCACAAAATATCCCGGAGCATCGTTGGTGTATAGTACGCCTATGGCTTACGCGAGAAGGTGCGTCGGCTACAGTCCACAGCCGGCGTCTCAAGCACACTAGCTCGCTCCCCAAATATCATTTCACTGTTCAATCGTCGCTGGTGAAAGATGGGCACGTGGACCCGCATCGTGAGGGCAACTTCGGTGGCCCACTCCAGCAAGAGCGCGGCCGCAGCCGCCATGCGCGTGCTAACAAGGTGCATGAGCGCGGCCGCAATCTGTGACCGGGCAGCCAAGGCAGCCCAAACGGCCGATGTTGCTTCTCAGGTGGCGGCAGCAACATCTACCTCAGGGATAGCAACTGGCGAGAGCAGCATAGCAGCTGTCCGTTCTGCAGCGGCGGACTTAGCCCTGATGGAGGCCGCCCACGCCTAGCTCGTGGCAGTCACCGCACAAATCAAACAAAGCTTCTCCGACAACGGTCAGCAACCCACAGCCGAAGAGTTGGCAATCACCGAGAGCGTTCGAGCAGCCGTCTGTTCCTCTACCGCATACCTTGCGATGACCGAGCCCGTCCAAGCCCAGATCGGGGCCGCCCATTCCCAACTCGTGGCGGCCTTTTCCAAAGAGATGGCGGACGCGGATGGCGAGATGCTTGCCGAGTATGGTGCGATGGATGCCATGGAGCCCCTTCCCCAGGAGACCGTCGGGCACGAGCTGGACATGGAGGCGGCGGCGGAGATCGACGAGCACCAGCCGTAGTAGTACTCTTTGTTTTGTTTAATTAAGAGCGCTTGTCTTTAATTTGTTAGAGTAATGTTTAGGTCAGCTAGCTCTGTTTAATTGCTGAACTTGCTCAATTAAGAAGTGTGGGTGTGTTGTAGTCTGTGATTCGTCTCCAATGTATCTATAATTTTTGATTGTTCCATGTTGTTTTATTATCAATCTTGGATGTTTTATAATCATTTTATATCATTTTTTGGTACTAACCTATTGACATAGTGCCAAGTGCCAGTTCCTGTTTTTTTCGTGTTTTTACATCGCAGAAAATCAATATCAAATGGAGTCCAAATGCCACGAAACATTACAGAGATTTTTTATGGACCAGAAGGAACATGTTGGGCCTTGGTTGCACCTGGGGGGGAGTCCCGAGGAGGGGCCAACCCACCAGGGCATGCTAGGAGGCCCAGGCGCGCCCTGGTGGGTTGTGCCCACCTCGGGTGCCCCCTGGACCGCCTCTTTGCTCTATAAATACCCCCAAAATCCCAGAACCCTAGGGGAGTCAACAGAATATTCATCCAGCCGCCGCAGAGTCCAGAACCATCAGATCCAATCTAGACACCATCTCAGATGGGGTTCACCACCTCCATTGTGCCTCTATGATGGTGATAGTCTTGCCTGTTGGAAATATGCCCCAGAGGCAATAATAAATTGATTATTATTATATTTCCTTGTTCATGATAATCGTTTATTATCCATGCTAGAATTGTATTGATAGGAAACTCAGATACATGTGTGGATACATAGACAACACCATGTCCCTAGTAAGCCTCTAGTTGACTAGCTCGTTGATCAATAGATGGTTACGGTTTCCTAACCATGGACATTGGATGTCGTTGATAACGGGATCACATCATTAGGAGAATGATGTGATGGACAAGACCCAATCCTAAGCCTAGCACAAAGATCGTGTAGTTCGTATGCTAAAGCTTTTCTAATGTCAAGTATCATTTCCTTAGACCATGAGATTGTGCAACTCCCGGATACCGTAGGAGCTTTGGGTGTATCAACGTCACAACGTAACTGGGTGGCTATAAAGGTGCATTACAGGTATCTCTGAAAGTGTCTGTTGGGTTGGCACGAATCGAGACTGGGATTTGTCACTCCGTGTGACGGAGAGGTATCTCTGGGCCCACTCGGTAGGACATCATCATAATGTGCACAATGTGATCAAGGAGTTGATCACGGGATGATGTGTTATGGAACGAGTAAAGAGACTTGCCGGTAACGAGATTGAACAAGGTATCGGGATACCGACGATCGAATCTCGGGCAAGTATCGTACCGATAGACAAAGGGAATTTTATACGGGATTGATCGAATCCTCGACATCGTGGTTCATCCGATGAGATCATCGTGGTACATGTGGGAACCAACATGAGTATCCAGATCCCGCTGTTGGTTATTGACCGGAGAACGTATCGGTCATGTCTGCATGCTTCCCGAACCCGTAGGGTCTACACACTTAAGGTTCGGTGACGCTAGGGTTATAGAGATATTAGTATGTGGTAACCCAAATGTTGTTCGGAGTCCCGGATGAGATCCCGGACGTCACGAGGAGTTCCGGAATGGTCCGGAGGTAAAGAATTATATATAGAAAGTGCTATTTCGGCCATCGGGACAAGTTTCGGGGTCACCGGTATTGTACCGGGACCACCGGAAGGGTCCCGGGGGTCCACCGGGTGGGGCCACCTGCCCCGGGGGGCCACATGGGCTGTAGGGGGTGTGCCTTGGCCTATATGGGCCAAGGGCACCAGCCCCAAGAGGCCCATGCGCCAAGAGATGGGAAAAAGAGGAGAGTCCTAAAAGGGGAAGGCACCTCCGAGGTGCCTTGGGGAGGATGGACTCCTCCCCACCCTTGGCCGCACCCTTCCTTGGAGGAAGGGGCAAGGGCTGCGCCTCCCCCTCTCCCTTGGCCCTATATATAGTGGGGAAAAAGGAGGAGCAAACCAATCTAAGGCCTGGCGCCTCCCTCTCCCTCCCGTGACACATCTACCTCCTCCCGCAGCGCTTAGCGAAGCCCTGTTGGAATCCCGCTACTTCCACCACGCCGTCGTGCTGCTGGATCTCCATCAACCTCTCCCTCCTCCTTGCTGGATCAAGGCATGGGAGACGTCTCCCTTCCGTACGTGTGTTGAACGCGGAGGTGCCGTCCGTTCGGCGCTAGGATCATCGGTGATTTGAATCACGACGAGTACGACTCCATCAACCCCGTTCACTTGAACGCTTCCGCTTAGCGATCTACAAGGGTATGTAGATGCACTCTCCTTCCCCTCGTTGCTAGTCTCTCCATAGATTGATCTTGGTGATGCGTAGAAAATTTTGAATTTCTGCTACGTTCCCCAACAGTGGCATCATGAGCTAGGTCTATGCGTAGTTTCTATGCACGAGTAGAACACAAAGTAGTTGTGGGCGTTTGATTTTGTTCAATATTCTTGCCGTTACTAGTCTTATCTTGATTCGACTAGCGGTTTAGTTGGGATGGAAGCGGCCCGGACCAACCTTACACGTACTCTTACGTGAGACCGGTTCCACCGACAACATGCACTAGTTGCATAAGGTGGCTAGCGGGTGTCTGTCTCTCCCACTTTAGTCGGATCGGATTCGATGAAAAGGGTCCTTATGAAGGGTAAATAGCAATTGGCATATCACCGTTGTGGTTTTGCGTAGGTAAGAAACGTTCTTGCTAGAAACCCATAGCAGCCACGTAAAACATGCAAACAACAATTAGAGGACGTCTAACTTGTTTTTGCAGGGTATGCTATGTGATGTGATATGGCCAAAAGGATGTGATGAATGATATATGTGATGTATGAGATTGATCATGTTCTTGTCAAAGGAATCACAACTTACATGTCGATGAGTATGCCGGTGACAAGATGATCATGGAGCCCCAAGATGAAGATCAAAGGAGCTATATGATATTGGCCATATCATGTCACTATTATTTGATTGCATGTGATGTTTATCATGTTTATACATCTTATTTGCTTAGAACGACGGTAGTAAATAAGATGATCCCTCATTAAAATTTCAAGAAGTGTTCTCCCCTAACTGTGCACCGTTGCTACAGTTCGTCGCTTCGAAGCATCACGTGTTAATCGGGTGTGATAGATCCTTTCGTTCACATACAACGGGTGTAAGCAAGATTTACACATGCAAAAACACTTAGGTTGACTTGACGAGCCTAGCATGTACAGACATGACCTTGGAACACAAGAGACCGAAAGTTCGAGCATGAGTCGTATGGTAGATACGATCAACATGAAGATGTTCACCGATGATGACTAGTCCGTCTCACGTGATGATCGGACACGACCTAGTTGACTCGGATCATGTAATCACTTAGATGACTAGAGGGATGTCTATCTGAGTGGGAGTTCATAAGATGAACTTAATTATCCTGAACATAGTCAAAAGGATTTTGCAAATTATGTCGTAGCTCGCGCTTTAGTTCTACTGTTTAGATATGTTCCTAGAAAAAATTAGTTGAAAGTTGATAGTAGCAATTATGCGGACTAGGTCCGTAAACTGAGGATTGTCCTCATTGCTTCTATAGAAGGCTTATGTCCTTAATGCACCGCTCAGTGTGCTGAACCTCGAACGTTGTCTGTGGATGTTGCGAACATCTGACATACACATTTTGATAACTACGTGATAGTTCAGTTAAACGGTTTAGAGTTGAGGCACCAAAGACGTTTTTGAAACGTCGCGAAACATATGAGATGTTTTGAGGGCTGAAATTGGAATTTCAGGCTCGTGCCCACGTCAAGAGGTATAAGACCTCCGACGATTTTCTTAACCTGCAAACTAAGGAGAAAAGCTCAATTGTTGAGCTTGTGCTCAGATTGTCTGAGTACAACAATCGCTTGAATCAAGTGGGAGTTGAATTCTTCCAGATGAGATAGTGATGTTTCTCCGAAGTCATTACCACCAAGCTGCTAGAGCTTCGTGATGAACTATAATATATCAGGGACATATATGATGATCCTTGAGATATTCGCGATGTTTGACACCACAAAGTAGAAATCAAGAAGGAGCATCAATTGTTGATGGTTGGTGAAACCACTAGTTTCAAGAAGGGCAAGGGAAAAAGGGATACTTCATGAAACGGCAATTCAGCTGCTGCTCTAGTGAAGAAACCCAAGGTTGAACCCAAACCCGAGACTGAGTGCTTCTGTAATAAGGGGAACAGCCACTGGAGCAGAATTACCCTAGATACTTGGTAGATGAGAAGGCTGGCAAGGTCGATAGAAGTATATTGGATATACATTGTGTTGATGTGTACTTTACTAGTACTCCTAGTAGCACCAGGGTATTAGATACCAGTTCGGTTGCTAAGTGTTAGTAACTCGAAATAAAAGCTAGGAATAAACGGAGACTAGCTAAAGGTGAGCTGACGATATGTGTTGGAAGTGTTTCCAATGTTGATATGATCAAGCATCGCACGCTCCCTCTACCATCGAGATTGGTGTTTGCGTTGAGCATAGACATGATTGGATTATGTCTATCGCAATACGGTTATTCATTTAAGGAGAATAATGGTTACTCTGTTTATTTGAATAATACCTTCAATGGTCTTGCACCTAAAATGAATGGTTCATTGAATCTCGATCATAGTGATACACATGTTCATGCCAAAAGATATAAGATAGTAATGATAGTACCACCTACTTGTGGCACTGCCACGTAAGTCATATCGGTATAAAACGCATGAAGAAGCTCCATGTTGATGGATCTTTGGGCTCACTCGTTTTTGAAAAGTTTGAGGCATGCGAACCATGTCTATTGGTGTATATGCATGAAGAAACTCCATGCAAATGGACCGTTTTGTACTCACTTGATTTTGAATCACTTGAGACATGCAAATCATACCACATGGGCAAGATGACTGAAAGCCTCGTTTTCAGTAAAATGGAACTAGAAAGCAACTTGTTGGAAGTAATACATTTTGATGTGTGCAGTCCAATGAGTGCTGAGGCATGTAGTGGATATCGTTATGTTCTTACTTCACAGATGATTTGAGTAGATGTTGAGTATATTTACTTGATGAATCACGAGTCTGAATTATTGAAAGGTTCAAGTAAGTTCAGGGTGAAGTTGAAATATCGTCGTGACAAGAGGATAAAATATCTATGATATGATCATAGAGATGAATATCTGAATTACGAGTTTGGCACAGAATTAAGACATTGTGGAAATCGTTTCACAGCTAATACAGCCTGGAACACCATAGTGTGATGGTGTGTCCGAACATCATAACTGCACCCTATGGGATATGATGCATACCATGATGTCTCTTATCAAATTACCACGATAGTTTATGGGTTAGGCATTAGAGACAACCACATTCACTTTAAATAGGGCACCATGTAATTCCGATGAGATGACACCGTATGAACTATGGTTTAGAGAAACCTAAGCTATCATTTCTTAAAAGTTTGGGGCTGCGACGCTTATGTGAAAAAGTTTCAGGTTGATAAGCTCAAACCCAAAGCGGATAAATGCGTCTTCATAGGACACCCAAAACAGTTGGGTATACCTCCTGTCTCAGATCCGAAAGCAATAAGGGATTGTTTCTAGAATCGGGTCCTTTCTCGAGGAAAAGTTTCTCTTGAAAGAATTGAGTGGAAGGATGGTGGAGACTTGATGAGGTTATTGAACCGTCTCTTCAACTGGTGTGTGGCAGGGCACAGGAAGTTGTTCCTGTGGCACCTACACCAATTGAAGTGGAAGCTTATGATAGTGATCATGAAACTTCAGATCAAGTCACTACCAAACCTCGTGGGATGACAAGGATGCGCACTACTTCAGAGTGGTACGTAATCCTGTCTTGGAAGTCATGTTGCTAGACAACAATGAACCTACGAGCTATGGAGAAGCGATGGTGGGCCCGGATTCCGATAAATGGCTCGAGGCCATATAATCCGAGAGAGGATCCATGTATGAAAACAAAGTGTAGACTTTGGCAAAACGGCTCGATGGTCGTAATGCTATTGAGTACAGATGGATTTTAAAAGGAAGACGGACAATGATGGTAATGTCACCATTAAGAAAGCTCGACTTGTCGTTAAGATGTTTTCCGACAAGTTCAAGGAGTTGACTGTGAGACTTTTCTCACTCGTAGCGATGCTAAGAGTCTGTTGGAATTATATTAGCGATTACTGCATTATTTATGAAATCTTGCAGATAGGATGTCAAAACATTGTTTCCTCGACGATTTTCTTGAGGAAAGGTTGTATGTGATACAACCGGAAGGTTTTGTCAATCCTGAAAGATGCTAATAAGTATGCAAAGCTCCAGCAATCCTTCTAAGGACTGGAGTAAGCATCTCGGAGTTGGAATGTATGCTTTGATAAGATGATCAAAGATTTTGGGTTTATACAAAGTTTATGAGAAACTTGTATTTCCAAAGAAGTGAGTGGGAGCACTATAGAATTTCTGATAAGTATATGTTGACATATTGTTGATCAGAAATGACGTAGAATTTCTGGAAAGCATATAGGGTTATTTGGAAAGTGTTTTTCAATGGAAAGCCTGGATTAATCTACTTGAGCATTGAGCATCAAGATCTATAAGGATAGATCAAAACGCTTAAATGGTACTTTCAAATGAGCACATACCTTGACATGATCTTGAAGCTGTTCAAGATGGATCAGTCAAAGAAGGAGTTCTTGCCTGAGTTGTAAGGTATGAAGTTAAGACTTAAAGCTCGACCATGGCAGAATAGAGAGAAAGGACGAAAGTCGTCCCCTATGCTTAAGACATAGGCTCTACAGTATGCTATGCTGTGTACCGCACCTGAAGTGTGCCTTGCCATGAGTCAGTCAAGGGGTACAAGAGTGATCCAAGAATGGATCACAGGACAGCGGTCAAAGTTATCCTTAGTAACTAGTGGACTAAGGAATTTTCTCGATTATGGAGGTGGTAAAAGAGTTCGTCGTAAAGGGTTACGTCGATGCAAGCTTAACACCTATCCGGATAGCTCTGAGTAGAGATACCGGATACGTATAATGGAGCAACAATTTAGAATAGCTCCAAGTAGAACAGTTATTTGGAATAGCTCCAAATAGAACGTGGTAGCTACATCTAGGAGATGACATAGAGATTTGTAAAGCACACACGGATCTGAAAGGTTCGGACCCGTTGACTAAAACCTCTCTCACAAGCAACATGATCAAACCTAAAACTCATTGAGTGTTAATCACATAGTGATGTGAACTAGACTACTGACTCTAGTAAACTCTTGGGTGTTAGTCACATGGCGATGTGACCTGTGAGTGTTAATCACATGGCGATGTGAACTAGATTATTGACTCTAGTGCAAGTGGGAGACTGTTGGAAATATGCCCTAGAGGCAATAATAAATTGGTTATTATTATATTTCCTTGTTCATGATAATCGTTTATTATCCATGCTATAATTGTATTATAGGAAACTCAGATACATGTGTTACATAGACAACACCATGTCCCTAGTAAGCCTCTAGTTGACTAGCTCGTTGATCAATAGATGGTTACGGTTTCCTGACCATGGACATTGGATGTCATTGATAACGGGATCACATCATTAGGAGAATGATGTGATGGACAAGACCCAATCCTAAGCATAGCACTAGATCGTGTAGTTCGTATGCTAAGCTTTTCTAATGTCAAGTATCATTTCCTTAGACCATGAGATTGTGCAACTCCCGGATACCGTAGGAATGCTTTGGGTGTATCAAACGTCACAACGTAACTGGGTGACTATAAAGGTGCATTACAGGTATCTCCGAAAGTGTCTGTTGGGTTGCACGAATCGAGACTGGGATTTGTCACTCCGTGTAAACGGAGAGGTATCTCTGGGCCCACTCGGTAGGACATCATCATATGCGCAATGTGATCAAGGAGTTGATCACGGGATGATGTGTTACGGAACGAGTAAAGAGACTTTCCGGTAACGAGATTGAACAAGGTATCGGGATACCGACGATCGAATCTCGGGCAAGTACAAATACCGCTAGACAAAGGGAATTGAATACGGGATTGATTAAGTCCTTGACATCGTGGTTCATCCGATGAGATCATCGTGGAACATGTGGGAGCCATCATGGGTATCCAGATCCCGCTGTTGGTTATTGACAGGAGAACGTCTCGGTCATGTCTGCATGTCTCCCGAACCCGTAGGGTCTACACACTTAAGGTTCGGTGACGCTAGGGTTATGAAGATATGTGTATGCAGTAACCCGAATATTGTTCGGAGTCCCGGATGAGATCCCGGACGTCACGAGGAGTTCCGGAATGGTCCGGAGGTAAAGATTTATATATAGGAAGTCCTGTTTCGGCCATCGGGACAAGTTTCGGGGTCATCGGTATTGTACCGGGACCACCGGAAGGGTCCCGGGGGCCCACCGGGTGGGGCCACCTATCCCGGAGGGTCCCATGGGCTGAAGTGGGAAGGGATCCAGCCCAAAGTGGGCTGGGGCGCCACTTCCCTTATGGCCCATGCGCCTAGGGTGAAGGGGGAAACCCTAAGGAAGAGTCCCAAGGAGGGAAGGCACCTCCTAGGTGCCTTTGGGGGGAGGACTCCTCCCCTGGCCGCCGCCCCCCTGGAGATTGGGATCTCCTAGGGGCTGGCGCCCCCCCCTTGGGATTCCTATATATAGTGGGGTAGGAGGGACCTCTCAAACACACCTTTGCCTTTGGTGCAGCCCCTCCCTCTCTCCCCGTTACGTCTCTCTTGTAGTATAGGCGAAGCCCTGCTACTGTGACGCCCTGCATCCACCACCACGCCGTCGTGCTGCTGAATCTTCATCAACCTCTCCCTCTCTCCTTGCTGGATCAAGGCGTGGGAGACGTCATCGGGCTGTACGTGTGTTGAACGCGGAGGTGCCGTCCGTTCGGCACTAGGATCATCGGTGATCTGAATCACGACGAGTACGACTCCATCAACCCCGTTCACTTGAACGCTTCCGCTTAGCGATCTACAAGGGTATGTAGATGCGCTCTCCTTCCCCTCGTTGCTGGTTTCTCCATAGATAGATCTTGGTGATACGTAGGAAAATTTGAATTTATGCTACGTTCCCCAACATCTTTCTCATCAAGATAAGCATATTTAAGAGTATCAGGTAATGGTTTAAGCTCAAACATGTGATCACCCTTAGGTGGAGGAGGATCCCCGAAGATTTGAACAGGCAAGTTGTGCTTCAAAATAGGTCCCTGTTTAAAGAATACTTCATCTATTTCCCTTCTTTCATTCATAAACATATCATTTTCATGGTCTAGCAAATATTGTTCTAAAGGATCAGTAGGAGGCACAATAGAAGCAAGACCAATAATTTCATCTTTACTAGGCAATTATTTATCATGGGGTTGTCCATGAAATTTAGCAAAATTAAATTCATGAGACGTATCCCCTAAACCAACAAAACAATATCCTTTATTGCAGTCTATCTTAGCATTAACAGTATTCAAGAAGGGTCTACTAAATATAATGGGACAAAAATTATCTTGTGGGGAACCAAGAACAAGAAAATCAGCAGGGTATTTAACTTTCCCACACAAGACTTCAACATCTCTAACAATCCCAACTGGTGAAATTGTATCTCTATTGGCAAGCTTAATTGTAACATCAATCTCTTCTATCTCAGCAGGTGCAATATCATGCATAATTTCTTTGTATAAGGAATGAGGTATTGCACTTGCACTAGCACCCATATCACATAAGCCATGATAGCAATGATCTCCTATTTTAACAGAAATAACAGGCATGCCTACAATGGGTCTATGTTTATTTTTAGTATCAGGTCTAGCAATTCTAGCAGCTTCATCACAGAAGTAAATAACATGCCCATCAATATTATCGGCCAAGAGATCTTTAACCATAGCAATACTAGGTTCAACTTTAATTTTCTCGGGGGTTTGGGTGTCTTAATATTACTTTTGTTACCACAGTTGAAGCTTTAACATGATCCTTTATTCTAACAGGGAAAGGTGGTTTCTCAATATAAGCAGTAGGAACAACAGGATCATTATAAGTGATAGTCTTTTCTTCAACTTTAATAGGTGCAACTACTTTTGCTTCAATGGGAGGATTATATTTAAACCACTTCTCCTTACGGAGATCAACATGAGTAGCAAAGGATTCACAGAAAGAAGTTACTATCTCAGAGTCAAGTCCATATTTAATGCTAAATTCACAAAAAGCATTGGTATCCATAAAAGATTTAACACAATCAAACTTAGGGGTTATACCTGACTCCTTACCTTCATCGAGGTCCCAATCTCCAGAGTTGCGTTTAATTCTTTCCAATAAATCCCATTTGAATTCAATAGTCTTCAGCATAAAAGATCCAGTACAAGAAGTATCGAGCATGGAGCGATTACCGAGAGAAAGCCGAGCATAAAATTTTTGAATAATCATTTCTTTTGAGAGCTCATGATTGGGGCATGAATATAACATTGACTTAATCCTCCCCCAAGCTTGAGCGATGCTTCTCCTTCGCGAGGCCAAAAATTATATATAATTACGATCATGATGAACAAGATGCATAGGATAAAACTTCTGATGAAATTCCAATTTCAATCGGTTGATCCCATATCATCACATAGCCTAAACCATGTCAATGCCTCCTTCAAAGATAAAGGGAAGACCTTCTTCTTGATAACATCCTCGGGCATACCTGCAAGCTTAAATAATCCACAAACTTCATCCACATAGATTAGGTGCAAATCGGGATGTAATGTTCCATCACCTGTGAAAGGATTAGCTAGCAGTTTCTCTATCATACCCGAAGGAATTTCAAAGTAAACATTTTTCAGTAGGTTCAGTAGGTTGAGGAGCAACTCTTTGCTCTACTGGTCGGGGTGAAGATACCCCGAACAAGCCCCTCAAAGGATTATGTTCCATAGTAACAAGTGATAGTAAATTTCAGCACACTATATAAATTTTTCCTTACCAATTCCACTACCAAAGGACTTCACTCCCCGGACAACGGCGCCAGAAATAGTCTTGATGAACCCACAAGTATAGGGGATCGCAACAGCTTTCGAGGGTAGAGTATTCAACCCAAATTTATTGATTCGACACAAGGGGAGCCAAGAATATTCTCAAGTATTAGCAGCTGAGTTGTCAATTCAACCACACCTGGAAACTTAGTATCTGCAGCAAAGTGTTTAGTAGCAAAGTAATATGATAGTGGTGGTAGCGGCAACAAAAGTAAAGACAACAAAAGTAATGTTTTTGGTATTTTGTAGTGATTGTAACAGTAGCAGCGGGAAAGTAAATAAGCGAGAACCAGTATATGGAAAACTCGTAGGCACCGGATCAGTGATGGATAATTATGCCGGATGCGGTTCATCATGTAACAGTCATAACATAGGGTGACACAGAACTAGCTCCAATTCATCAATGTAATGTAGGCATGTATTCCGTATATAGTCATACGTGCTTATGGAAAAGAACTTGCATGACATCTTTTGTCCTACCCTCCCGTGGCAGCGGGGTCCTATTGGAAACTAAGGGATATTAAGGCCTCCTTTTAATAGAGAACCGGAACAAAGCATTAGCACATAGTGAATACATGAACTCCTCAAACTATGGTCATCACCGGGAGTGGTCCCGATTATTGTCACTTCGGGGTTGCCGGATCATAACACATAGTAGGTGACTATAGACTTGCAAGATAGGATCAAGAACTCACATATATTCATGAAAACATAATAGGTTCAGATCTGAAATCATGGCACTCGGGCCCTAGTGACAAGCATTAAGCATAGCAAAGTCATAGCAACATCAATCTCAGAACATAGTGGATACTAGGGATCAAACCCTAACAAAACTAACTCGATTACATGATAAATCTCATCCAACCCATCACCGTCCAGCAAGCCTATGATGGAATTACTCACGCACGGCGGTGAGCATCATGAAATTGGTGATGGAGGATGGTTGATGATGACGACGGCGACGAATCCCCCTCTCCGGAGCCCCGAACGGACTCCAGATCAGCCCTCCCGAGAGGTTTTAGGGCTTGGCGGCGGCTCCGTATCGTAAAACGCGATGATTTCTTCTCTCTGATTTTTTTCTCTCCGAAAGCAAATATATAGAGTTGGAGTTGGCGTCGGAGGGCATCCAGGGGGCCCACGAGGTAGGGGGCGCGCCCTAGGGGGGGCGCACCCTCGTGACAGGGTGTGGGCCCCCTGGTCTTCATCTTTGGCGAGGATTTTTTATTATTTTTTCTAAGATGTTCCGTGGAGTTTCAGGTCATTCCGAGAATATTTGTTTTCTGCACATAAAACAACACCATGGCAATTCTGCTGAAAACAGCGTCAGTCCGGGTTAGTTCCATTCAAATCATACAAGTTAGAGTCCAAAACAAGGGCAAAAGTGTTTGGAAAAGTAGATACGACGGAGACGTATCAACTCCCCCAAGCTTAAACCCTTGCTTGTCCTCAAGCAATTCAGTTGACAAACTGAAAGAAAGAAAGAAAAACTTTTACAAACTCTGTTTGCTCTTGTTGTTGTAACTATGTCAAGCCAGCATTCAAGTTTTCAGCATAGATCATAACTAACCACATTTGCAATAATTCTCAGGTCTCATAATTACTCATATCAATAGCATAATCAACTGCAAGCCATAATAATAAATCTCGGATGACAACACTTTCTCAAAACAATCATAACATGGTATAACAAGATGGTATCTCGCTAGCCCTTTCTGTGACCGCAAAACATAAATGCAGAGCACCTTTAAAGATCAAGGACTGACTAGACATTGTAATTCATGGTAAAAGAGATCCAATCATAGTCACACCCAATATAAATTAACAGTGATGAATGCAAATGACAGCTGCACTCTCCAGCTAGTGCTTTTAATAAGAGGGTGATGACTCAACATAAAAAGTAAATGGGTAGGCCCTTCGCAGAGGGAAGCAGGGATTTGTAGAGGTGCCAGAGCTCGGTTTTGAAATAGAGGTGAATAATATTTTGAGCGGTATACTTTCATTGTCAACATAACAACCAAGAGATGGCGATATCTTCCATGCTACACACATTATAGGTGGTTCCCAAACAGAATGGTAAAGTTTATACTCCCCCTCCACCAACAAACATCAACCCATGGCTTGCTCGAAACAACGAGTGCCTCCAACATACATCAGGTCCCAGGGGGAGTTTTGTTTGCAATTATTTTGATTTAGTTTGCATAAAGCATGGGACTGGGCATCCCGGTGACCAGCCATTTTCTCGTGAGTGAGGAGCGGAGTCCACTCCTCTTGAGAATAACCCGCCTAACACGGAAGATAAGGACAGCCTTGGTTGATACATGAGCTATTCGAGCATACAAAACAGAATGTTTATTTGAAGGTTTAGAGTTTGGCACATACAAATTTACTTGGAACGGCAGGTAGATACCGCATATAGGAAGGTATGGTGGACTCATCTGGAATAACTTTGGGGTTTAAGGGATTGGATGCACAAGCAGTATTCCCGCTTAGTACAAGTGAAGGCTAGCAAAAGACTGGGAAGCGACCAACTAGAGAGCGACAACAGCCATGTACATGCATTAAAATTAATAAACATTGGATGCAAGCATGAGTAGGATATAATCCACCATGAACATAAATATCGTGAAGGCTATGTTGATTTTGTTTCAACTACATGCGTGAACATGTGCCAAGTCAAGTCACTTAAATCATTCAAAGGAGGATACCACCCCATCATACCACATCATAATCATCTCAATAGCATGTTGGCACACAAGGTAAATCATTATAACTCATAGCTAATCAAGCATGGCACAAGCAACTATGATCTCTAATTGTCATTGCAAACATGTTTATTCATAATAAGCTGAATCAAGAACGAGGGACTCATCATATTTACAAAAACAAAAGAGGTCGAGTTCATACCAGCTTTTCTCATCTCAGTCAGTCCATCATATATCATCATAATTGCCTTTCACTTGCACGACCGAACGGTGTGAATAATAATAAGAGTGCACGTGACAGAGAAGATGGAATTGCGAGCATTCAATAAACGGAGAAGACAAGGCAATATGGGCTCTTGGTTAAATCAACAATAATGCATATAAGAGCCACTTCAACAATTTAATTATGGTCTTCTCCTACTGACCCCAAAGAAAAGAAAAGAAATAAAACTATTTACACGGGAAAGCTCCCAACAAGCAAAAGAAGAACGGGAAATATTTTTGGGTTTTCTTTTTAATTATTACTACTACAGCAGAAAAATAAACTACTACTAATTTTTTTGGTTTTTCTTAAGGTTTAACAAACACACAAGAAGAAAGCAGGAAAAAGAAAATAAACTAGCATGGATATTACAGTGAAAAAGTATGAGCACCGACATCTAGCAATGAGTGTGTGTGAACATAAATGTAATGTCGGTGAGAAATACGTACTCCCCCAAGCTTAGGCTTTTGGCCTAAGTTGGTCTATGGCCAGGGACTGGCCTGGCGGATACCCGTAAGGTGTAGCTGGGGTCGTACTGCGACGAAGAATAGTTGGGATCATACTGATTGCAGCGGTTATCGCCTGCTGAGCTGCAGCGTGGAGTCGAGCTGCCTCCGCTCTCCTCTTGTACTCTTCTACCTCCTCTCTGGTAATAACATATCTTCTTTTTGTCTGTGAATCAAAGAAGGCAGGAGCAGGGAGAGTAATACGGAAAACACGTCGTTTATCAAAAATTAAACGATATAAGAGAGGTGATTCAGGCCTCTCGACAAACTGGTGCGAAGCCATAGAGTTATAATCTAAATATGCAGGAGGCAACTCCGTATCACCCTCACGAATGTCTATCTCAAGAAAATGAGCTAAGCGGGTTGCATAAATTCCTCCAAAGAAATCTCCATTATGTCTATTATGATGCAACCTACGAGCTACAATGGCTCCCATATGATAAGATTGGTCTCCTAACACAGCACTCCTAAGAATGCTAAGATCAGGGACACACATGTGACATGCTTCATCCTTAGCATTTATGCATCTACCGATGAAGAGAGCAAAATAATGTATAGCAGGAAAGTGAATGCTCCCTATGGTAGCCTGCGTTATATCTCTAGATTCCCCCATAGTTATACTAGCAAGAAAGTTTCTAAATTCAGATTTAGGGGGATCCCTAACACTACCCCATGATGGAAGTTTGCAAGCAGAAGTGAAATCCTCTAAGTCCATGGTATAAGATTTGTCATAGAGATCAAACATGACTGAAGGAGAATTACGCGAAGATGAATACTCAAACCTCCTCACAAATGAACTTGTGAGATCATGATACTGGGGGCATTTGTTAGCCTCAAAATCCTCAAGACCGGCATTGCGCAAATATGCTTTGAATTCTTCTTTAATTCCCGCACGGTCCATAAAATTTTCCGACGGCCATTCGCAAGGCCGTACTGGAGCGTCTCTTGGTGGATCCTCGTCAGCATCGCGCATAGCAATCCTGGGTCCTTGCTTCTTAGAGGAACCACCTTGGAACATCTTCCTAAGCATATTGTTTTTCTCTGAAAAATTCTGAAATTTTTAGTAACTTCAAACAAAAGTAAACCAACTTCAATAAAACTGATAGCAACTACTCCTACAAGTGCCTAGGGCCTATATCATGCATTAGAACTACTTGACCATATAAATTTGACATGCAAGCTCAAGAACATGGTCACCTATGCAAGCACAAATTTGCAAAGAATAAAGCACTAGAACAAAAACTAATTGGACCAATGGAGGAGTCACATACTAAGGAACAATCTCCCCAAGCAGTTTTGCGAGAGGTGCTTTGAGCAAGGAGATCGAAAATCACAGCAAAAGTGGCTGGAACTCGTGCTTGAGTTGGTTTTTCGGGTTTGTGTGAGACAGAGGAAGAAGATGGGTGCTGGGATAAGTGGAGGAGGGCCACCATGGGCCCACGAGGCAGGGGGGCGCCCTAGAGGGGGGGGCGCCCACCACCCTCGTGGCCAGGTGGCAGCTCCTCCCGCGGTAATTTTTGCACAGTAAATCCTCAAATATTCCCGAAAAAATCATATTAAATTGGCATGTCATTCTGAGGACTTTTATTTTCGGGATATTTTTATATTGCACGGATAAGTCAGGAAACAGACGAAAAAAACTATTTTTACTTTATTTCTACTAATTAACAGAAAAGTAAATAGAGGGTACAGAAGTTTGTGCTTCTAGTTTCATCCATCTCATGCTCATCAAAAAGAATCCACTAACAAGGTTGATCAAGTCTTGTTAACAAACTCATTCCGATAATCATGAAACCGGAGAAATTTCGAATAACACTAAGTTACCTCAACGGGGATATGCACATCCCCAATAATAAGTATCATATTTCTTCTTGACAGTAGGAAGAGGAAATTCAAAACCTCCAAATATAATCGATGGAATTTTTCCAATAGAGTTGATACTATGAACTTGAGGTTGTTTCCTCGGAAAGTGTACCGTATGCTCATTACCATTAACATGAAAAGTGACATTGCCTTTGTTGCAATCAATAACAGCCCCTGCAGTATTAAGAAAAGGTCTTCCAAGAATAATAGACATACTATCATCCTCGGGAATATCAAAATAACAAAGTCCGTTAAAATAGTAACGTTTGCAACCACAACAGGCACATCCTCACAGATACCGACAGGTATAGCAGTTGATTTATCAGCCATTTGCAAAGATATTTCAGTAGGTGTCACTTATTCAAGTCAAGTCTACGATATAAAGAGAGAGGCATAACACTAACACCGGCTCCAAGATCACATAAAGCAGTTTTAATATAATTTCTTTTAATGGAGCAAGGTATAGTAGGTACTCCGGGATCTCCAAGTTTCTTTGGTATTCCACCCTTAAAAGTATAATTAGCAAGCATGGTGGAAATTTCAGCTTCCGGTATCTTTCTTTTATTAGTAATGATATCCTTCATATATTTAGCATAAGGATTTGTTTTGAGCACATCAGTTAATCTCATACGCAAAAAGATAGGCCTAATCATTTCAGCAAAGCGCTCAAAATCCTCATCATCCTTTTTCTTGGATGGTTTCGGAGGAAAAGGCATGGGTTTCTGAACCCAAGGTTCCCTTTCTTTACCATGTTTCCTAGCAACAAAGTCTCTTTTATCATAACGTTGATTCTTTGATTGTGGGTTATCAAGATCAACAGCAGGTTCAATTTCTACATCATTATCATTACTAGGTTGAGCATCATCATGAACATCATTATTAATATTTTCATTAGGTTCATGTTCATTACCAGATTGTGTTTCAGCATCAGACATAGAGATATCATTTGGATTATCAGGTGGTTCAGCAATAGGTTCACTAGAAGTTTGCACAGTTCTATCATTTTTCTTCTTCTTCTTTTTAGAAGAACTAGGAACATCAATATTATTTCTTTGAGAATCTTGCTCGATTCTCTTAGGGTGGCCTTCAGGATACAAAGGTTACTGAGTCATTCTACCAGTTCTAGTAGCCACTCTAACAGCATAATCATTTTTCTTACTATTCATTTCATCAAGCACTTCTTTTTGAGCCTTGAGTACTTGTTCTACTTGAGTGGTAACCATAGAAGCATGTTTGCTAACAAGTTTAAGTTCACCTTTAATATTAGCCATATAATCACCCAAGCGTCTAATCATATAAGCATTTTCTTTTAATTGTCTACCAAAATAAGCATTGAAGTCGTCTTGCTTAAACATAAAGTTATCAAACTCATCCAAGCACTGACTAGCAATTTTAGTAGGAGGGACTTCAGCTTTATTCATATCTATAGAGAGAATTTACCTTTACTACCTGTGTCGGGATATCGGGATCAGAAGGTTCTTCAGTAAATAAAGAATTGAGATCATATGTTTCTTCAACAGGCGGTATATTAAGACCATGTATTTCTTCAATAGGAGGTAAATTCTTAACATCTTCAGCTTTAATACCTTTTTATTTCATAGATTTCTTTGCCTCTTGCATATCTTCGAGACTGAGGAATAGAACACCTCTCTTCTTCGGAGTTGGTTTAGGAATAGACTCAGTAATTGGAGCAGGAGCTGGCTCAGGAGGTGCCCAATTATTTTCATTTGTCAACATATTATTCATAGAATTTCAGCTTCATCCGGTGTTCTTTCCCTGAAAAGAGAACCAGCACAACTATCCAGGTAATCTCTGGAAGCATCGGTTAGTCCATTATAAAAGATATCAAGTATTTCAGGTTTCTTAAGAGGATGATCAGGCAAAGCATTAAGTAACTTGAGAAGCCTCCCCCAAGCTTGTGGGAGACTCTCTTCTTTAATTTGCACGAAGTTGTATATTTCCCTCAAAGCAGCTTGTTTCTTATGAGCAGGGAAATATTTAGCAGAGAAGTAATAAATCATATCCTGGGGACTACGCACACAACCAGGATCAAGAGAATTAAACCATATCTTAGCATCACCCTTTAATGAGAACTGAAATATTTTGAGTATATAAAAGTAACGCGATCTCTCATCATTAGTAAACAGGGCAGCTATATCATTTAACTTAGTAAGATGTGCCACAACAGTTTCAGATTCATAGCCATAAAACGGATCAGATTCAACCAAAGTAATTATATCAGGATCAACAGAGAATTCATAATCCTTATCAGGAACACATATAGGTGAAGTAGCAAAAGAAGGGTCGGATTTCATTTTATATCTAAGTGGTTCTTTGTTCCATTTAAATAATAACCTCTTAAGCTCATATCTATCCCTGCAAGCTAAAATAGCGGCAGAAGATTCCATATCAAAAAGATAACCCTCAGGGATAACAGGCATATTTTCATCATCACTATCATCATCGTATTCAGATTCAATAATTTCTTTTTCTCTAGCCCTAGCAATTTGTTCATCAAGAAATTCACCAAGGGGCACAGTAGTATCAGGCATAGAAGCAGTTTCATCATAAGTATCATGCATAGCAGAAGTGGCATCATCAATAACATGCGACATATCAGAACGAATAGCAGAAGCAGGGTTTAGGTGTCGCAAACTTACTCATAACAGAAGGTGAATCAAGTGCAGAGCTAGATGGCAGTTCCTTACCTCCCCTCGTAGTTGAGGGATAATCTTGGTTTTTGGATCTCTCAAGTTCTTCATATGATAAGCAGATATAAATCCCAAGTGACTCAAAGAATAGAGCTATGCTCCCCGGCAACGGCGCCAGAAATTAGTCTTGATAACCCACAAGTATAGGGGATCGCAACACTTTCGAGGGTAGAGTATTCAACCCAAATTTATTGATTCGACACAAGGGGAGCCAAAGAATATTCTCAAGTATTAGCAGCTGAGTTGTCAATTCAACCACACCTGGAAACTTAGTATCTGCAGCAAAGTGTTTAGTAGCAAAGTAATATGATAGTGGTGGTAGCAGCAACAAAAGTAAAGACAACAAAAGTAATGTTTTTGGTATTTTGTAGTGATTGTAACAGTAGCAGCGGGAAAGTAAATAAGCGTAAACCAGTATATGGAAAACTCGTAGGCACCGGATCAGTGATGGATAATTATGCCGGATGCGGTTCATCATGTAACAGTCATAACATAGGGTGACACAGAACTAGCTCCAATTCATCAATGTAATGTAGGCATGTATTCCGTATATAGTCATACGTGCTTATGGAAAAGAACTTGCATGACATCTTTTGTCCTACCCTCCCGTGGCAGCGGGGTCCTATTGGAAACTAGGGATATTAAGGCCTCCTTTTAATAGAGAACCGGAACAAAGCATTAGCACATAGTGAATACATGAACTCCTCAAACTATGGTCATCACCGGGAGTGGTCCCGATTATTGTCACTTCGGGGTTGCCGGATCATAACACATAGTAGGTGACTATAGACTTGCAAGATAGGATCAAGAACTCACATATATTCATGAAAACATAATAGGTTAGATCTGAAATCATGGCACTCGGGCCCTAGTGACAAGCATTAAGCATAGCAAAGTCATAAGCAACATCAATCTCAGAACATAATGGATACTAGGGATCAAACCCTAACAAAACTGACTCGATTACATGATAAATCTCATCCAACCCATCACTGT
>NC_053028.1:541096763-541120961 GCF_003073215.2 Triticum urartu
TGATCGAACGACCGAGATGATGGAGCAGAGTTAGGTGGGTTTTGGGCCAAATTGGAAGGGTGTTGGGCTGCAACACACACGAGGCCTTTTCGGTCCCTCGGTTAACCGTTGGAGTATCAAACGAAGTCCAAATGGTACGAAACTTGACAGGCGGTCTACCGGTAGTAAACCAAGGACGCTTGGCAAGACTCGGTCCAATCTGGAAATGTTTAATCCCCACACATGAAAGAAAGGTAGAAAGGACCACCGGAGAAGAACGGAACGCCGGATTGCAAAACGGACAACGGGGAAAATGCTCGGATGCGTGAGACGAACACGTATGCAAATGAAATGCACATGATGACATGATATGCAATGCATGACACGCAAGCAATGACAAGGCAACAACAACGAATAACTTAACGACACCTGGCACATCGGTCTCGGGGCGTTACAATGGGGCTCCTAAGGTCGGGGAAGGCTCTGATTACCAACTTGTAACGCCCTCGATGCGGCTATATCTCCCACGTGTCGAGGCACGACTTAGAGGCATAACCGCATTGAAAGCAATGTCGCAAGTTAGGCAATCTTCACAACATCCCATGTGATATAGATAATAAAAGGGGAGATAACATAGTTGGCTTACACTCGCCACGTCAATCAAGTACATAAATAACATTGCATCATTCAAACACTCATGGCCCAACTATGGCGCCAAAATGAAAGAACAACCCAACATGCGACACGGTCCCGATCACCCCCAACTGGGCACCACTACTGATCATCAGGGAAAGACACGTAGTATCATTGAGAGTCCTCGTCAAACTCCCACTTGAGCTCAAGCGCATCACCTGGAGCGGAATCATCAGGCCCTGCATCTGGTTTAATAGTAATCTGTGAGCCACAGGGACTCAGCAATCTCGCACCCTCGCGATCAAGACTATTTAAGCTTAATAGGAAAGGCAAGGTAAATATGTGGAGCTGCAGCAAGCGACTAGCATATATGGTGGCTATCCTGTTCGCAAAATAGAGCGAGAAGAGGAGGCAAAGCGCAAGTGAGAAACTAGAGAACAACCTGCGCAAGCATTACTCCAACACCGTGTTCACTTCCCGGACTCCGCCGAGAAGAGCCATCACGGTAACTCACACTGTTGATTCATTTCAATTAAGTTAAGGTTCAAGTTATCTACAACCGGACATTAACAAATTCCCATCTGCCCATAACCGCGGGCACGGCTTTCGAAAGTTCAAATCCCTGCAGGGGAGTCCCAACTTAGCCCATGACAAGCTCTCACGGTCAACGAAGGAATAGACCTCCTCCCGAGACGTTCCGATCAGACTCGGTATCTCGGTTCTTCAAGACACTTCGATAGGTTAAAACAAGACCAGCAACACCGCCCGAATGTGCCGACAAATCCCGATAGGAGCTGCGCATATCTCTTTCTCAAGGCACACTCAGATAGGTCAAGCTACGAGTAAAACCAACCCTCGAGTTTCCCCGAGGTGGCCCCGTAGGCTGCCTGGTTCGGACCAACACTCAGAGGAGCACTGGCCTGGGGGGGGGGGGTTAAATAAGATTACCCTCGGGCTCCGGAAACCCAAGGGAAAAAGAGGCTAGGTGGCAAATGGTAAAACCAAGGTTGGGCATTGCTGGAAAAGCTTTAATCAAGGCGAACTATCAAGGGGTTCCCATTATAACCCAACCGCGTAAGGAACGCAAAATCCGGGAACATAACACCGATATGACGGAAACTAGGGCGGCAAGAGTGGAACAAAACACTAGGCAAGAGGCCGAGCCTTCCACCCTTTACCAAGTATATAGATGCATTAAGATAACAAGATAATATAATGATATCCCAACAAGTAAATAATATTCCAACAAGGAACGGTCTCCAATCTTCACCTCCAACTAGCAACGCTATAAGAGGGGCTGAGCAAAGTGGTAACATAGCCAATCAACGGTTTGATAGGACATGGTGGGTAGAGGTTTGACATGGCAATTTGGGAGGCTTGAAAGCAAGTGGTAGGCATCGTAGCATAGGCATAGCAAAAGAGCGAGCATCTAGCAAAGCAAAGATAGTAGTGATTTCGAGGGTATGATCATCTTGCCTGCAAAGTTGTCAGAGTTGACTGGATCCTCGAAAGCAAACTCAACGGACTCCTCGTTAGCGAACTCGTCTCCCGGCTCTACCCAAACAAGACAAACAAGCAAACGGAACACAATCAACCACGTGCAAAGTTCAAACAATATGATGCAAGGATGGTATGCTATGCGGGATGCGATGCGGGATGCATGTGAAAGATTTGACAAGGGATGCAAGAACCTGGCCTCAACTTGGAAAATCAAGTGTGCCACTGGAAAGATGAGATGAAATCGCTTGAAAACAATATAAAGAACGCCGGAATCGGAGTTACGGTTTGGAAATGGCAAGCAATTCAAATATGACCACGTTCTGCGATTTACAGCAAATAGCCATCTAAATGCAATGAGATGAACATGCTACAGCACTCAAACATGACAACAAAATACATGGCAGGAATCCATTCAAGATGCTTAACAAAAGTCTAGCACTGAGCTACGGCCAAATCATACATTAACAGGTTCAAACAAGCATGGAAAAATGCATTTGACAAACAGATTTCAGACTTAGTGAAATTAACACTTGTCTGGAATTTCAGCTCAGATAGCACACTTCGGAGCAACAAAACTACATGCTACAGGAACTGAACATGGCAAAGTAAAGCATGGCATGGAGCTACTCACAGAGCTTAACAAAAGTCCCTTAGTGACCTTGAGCCAAAAGGGATCAGAAAATACAATTACAAACATGTGAACATGGCAAAAACATAATCAGATCACAGACTTAGTGAAAACTGGAGCATGCTGAAACAGATGTCAAGTAGGCATGTTTACGAGCTCGATGCACTCACTACAGAGCAAGTCATGACAAACTAGGCATACACACATCAAGAATACACAAAATACAAGCTAGACATAACAAGAACAATATCATGGCATGCACGGATCAACTACAACATCATCGGCAAAATCGCTAACAAGTAGACAATCTACCCAGATTCACAAAATGACAAAAGTAGAGCTCGATTGACTCAAGCTAGGGTGCTCCATAATTGCAAACAAAGACATGGATGGATAGAGCACTACAAGATTAACAAAACATCCTTACTGATCATCGTCAAAAGAGGCACGGATCACTAGGAAACAACATGAACATATGGCCATATGAGATACACAGGTCAAGGACTTGGTAGAAATGCTAAGTTCCTGAAATCAGCATTACCAAGTGCCTCACTTTGCAAGCTTGTGCTAGTCACCACACACATCACAAAAATACATGGGTTGCACCTCTGGAAAGATGGCAAAACCCTTAACAAAACATATGTAGAGCTCATGGGCATATCACGCACACAATAATCATGCCAAAAAGGATAAATATCTAAATGGAGCAGCAAATCTGACAATTATCTCAAGTATCCCTCTTCTAACAGCATTTCGGGCATCAAGATGAACTTAAATGAAAATGATGCAATGAGATGAAATGATGTACTCTCTGAGATGAACATTTTGATATGCTATATGCCCAAAACGGAGCTACAGATAAGGAGTTACGGCACGATGAACATGGGCAAAAAAATAGGGTTCGGGGAAAAAGTCAACCGGCTCGTTTGGATCTGGATCTGGATCCAGATCATGCATGGAAACCGATGCGCTCGCCGGAGTTCGTCGATCACTGGAGTTCGCGAGGGAGGCGGCCGGAGTTGGCGTGGAGGAGGCCGGCGACGAGGGGAGGAGGCGCGGGCCGGAGCCGACCGGCGGCGGGTAGTGATGGTTGGCGCGGCGGGGCGGCGATGGTTCGCGCGGCGGCTCAGGGCCAGGTCGCCGGAGCTACGCCGGGCCGGTGGCGAATCTCGCTGGCGCGGGGAGGAGAGGCGCTGGCCTCGGGCGGAAGGGAGGCGAGGTGGCGGGGTGGCTCCCCAGGCGGCGGCGCGGGGCGCCCAAGCGCGGGGCGGCGGCGGTTCGGGCCCCGCGGGCTGGATCTGGGCTGCGCGGGCCCGCGGCGGCGGAGGAGAGAGGAGGAGGGCCGCGCGGATGAGGTGGCGGCGCCTGGTTGGTGGAGATCGGCGGCGGGGTGACGTGTCGGGCGGCTATTGGCCGGAGTGAGGTGGCTTCGGGGCGGCGGACATGTCCGGCGCGGCGTGGAGGTGTGTCTGGGCGTGAGGAGGAAGATGGCTAGGGTTTCATCTGCGAAAATTTCGAAGGGGGTCACATATATATAGGTAGAGGGAGCTAGGAGAGTCCAAATGAGGTGCGGTTTTCGGCCACGCGATTGTGATCGAACGCTCTAGATGATGGAGAAGGTTATGGTGGGTTTTGGGCCAACTTGGAGGGGTGTTGGGTTGCAACACACACGAGGCCTTTTTGGTCCCTCGGTCAACCGTTGGAGCATCAAACGAAGTCCAAATGGTACGAAACTTGACAGGCGGTTTACCGGTAGTAAACCAAGGCCGCTTGGCAAGTCTCGGTCCAATCCGGAAATATTTAATCCCCACACACAAAAGAAAGGTAGAAATGACAACCGGAGGAGAACGAAGCGCCGGAATGCAAAACGGACAATGGGGAAAATGCTCGAATGCATAAGATGAACACGTATGCAAATGCAATGCACATGATGACATGATATGAGATGCATGACAACGACAACAACACAAGGAGATAAAAACCCGAACCCAAGAAAATAAAATAACTTAAGGCCGGAAACGGCAAGAGTTGGAGTACAAATTGGGTAAATTATATCCGGGGTGTTACACATCAACTCTATGCTAAGTATTCCAAGTATGAATTCTGGCTCCCCGAAGTAACCTATCTTGGGTGTGTCATCTCCAAGGATGGTATTGCCGTCAACCCTGAACGAGTTCAGGCTATTCTCGATTGGACTCCTCTGAAGAATGTCAAGCAAGTCCGAAGTTTTCTCGGTCTCACCAGATATTGTCGTCGATTCGTCGAGAACTTCTCCAAGATCGCTAGGCCTCTGACTAATCTGTTGCATGAGGGTGTCAAGTACCAATGGACACACACGTGTCAGGAAAGTTTCCAGGCACTCAAAGACAAGTTGACTTCTGCCCCAGTGCTTGCTCCACCTGATACTAAGAAGGACTTCGTCATTTAATGCGATGCTTCCCGTCAAGGATTAGGCTGTGTCCTAATGCAAGAGCACAGAGTGATTGCTTATGCCTCTCGTCAACTGCGCCCTCACGAAGAAAACTACCCAGCTTGAGCTCACTGCTGTCATTCATGCTTTGAAGCAGTGGTGACATTACCTTCTCGGTAATCGTTGCGAGATCTTCACCGACCACCAAAGTCTGAAGTATCTGTTTACTCAGCCAGATTTGAACCTCCGTCAGCAGAGATGGATGGAGACTGTTGCGGACTTTGACATGGGTATATCCTATACCCCCGGCAAGGCTATGTAATGGTTGATGCCTTGAGCCGCAAGTCTTACTGCAACCACCTCTAGGTTCACAATGTTCAGCCCTCCCTTGTCGAAGAATTTAGAAAGCTGAGCCTTCATATTGTTCCTCCTAGAGCACTCACTCCCCCTCCCCCAGAGTTTCAGAAGATGAATCTCTGTGTTGTTACTAAGTGTTCTCTAAATACCCTGGCTGTCGTACCAGATCTCGTAGATGGTATAAAGACTATTCAAGGTTATGACTCTGAAGTCCATAAGATTAAACACCATCTCGCAGAAGGAAAGCCCTCATTCTTCACGAAGATGGCGCCTTGTACTTCAAAGGCCGCCTAGTGGTGCCATGTTCGAGGAAAAACCTGGATCAGACTAAAAAGGTTATGAAAGAAGCTCATGATACGCCTCTGTCCATCCATCCTGGTAGTACAAAGATGTACCAGGATATTCGTCAGAGATTCTAGTGGTCTAATGTGAAGCAGGACATTGCTCGTTATGTTGCTGAGTGTGACGTTTGCCATCGTATCAAAGCTGAACATCAAAGGCCTGCTGGAACTCTGCAACCTATCTCTATTCCTGAATGGAAATGGGACAATGTTGAAATGGACTTCGTCACTGGATTTCCCAAATCGCACAAAGGTAATGATGCTATTCTTGTCGTCATTGACCGGCTTTCTAAAGTTGCACATTTTATGGCGGTCAAAGAAACAATCACTGCTAGTCAGCTTGCAACTCTTTACATGTCCAAAATTGTTTCACTTCACGGTATTCCACTGGTTATCAGTTCAAACCGTGGCAGCTTATTGACTTCAAGATTCTGGGCAAGTTTCCAAGAAGCTATGGGAACTCATCTGTCGTTCAGTACTGCGTTTCATCCTCAGTTGCAAGGACAGGTTGAACGTGTCAACCAAGTTCTCGAAGACATGCTTCGAGCTTGTGTAATTTCCTTCAGCAAGAAATGGGAGGAATCTCTTCCGTATGCCGAGGTCTCTTATAATAATAGATATCAAGCTAGTCTGAAGATGTCCCCCTTCGAAGTATTATATGGACGAAAGTGTCGGACCCCTCTGAACTGGTCAGAAACTGGGGAATGTCCACTGTTCGGTCCGGATATTATCCAACAGGCCGAAGAACAAGTCCGCATTATTCGTGAGAATCTCAAGACTGCTCAATCACGTCAGAAAAGTCAGTATGACCGTCATCACAAAGACATGGTCTATCAACCTGGCGAAAAGGTTTATCTTCATGTTACACCAATGAAGGGTGCTCACCGCTTCGGGATCAAGGGCAAGCTAGCTCCTCGCTATATCAGTCCCTTCACTATTCTCGAAAGGCGTGGAAAAGTGGCTGTAACGCCCTCGATGCGGCTATATCTCCCACGTGTCGAAGCACAACTTAGAGGCATAACCACATTGAAAGCAATGTCGCAAGTGAGGTAATCTTCACACAACCCATGTAATACCTAAGGGAAAGAGATACATAGTTGGCTTACACTCGCCACTTCACACAATTACATGAATAAAACTTTACATCATCCAGATACAATCAGGGTCCGACTACGGAACCAAAACAAAAGAAGACTACCCCAAAAGCTACACAGATCCCCGATCGTCCCGACTGGGCTCCACTACTGATCAACTAGAACGAAACAACACAAAGGACAAGATCTTCACCGAGCTCCTCCTTGAGCTTGGTTGCGTCACCTGCTCGGTAACATCGGCACCTGCAAACTGGTTTTGGGAGTATCTGTGAGCCACAGGGACTCAGCAATCTCACACCCTCGCGAACAAGACTATTTAAGCTCATGGGAAAAGGTAAAGGTATGATGTGGAGCTGCAGCAAGCGACTAGCATATATGGTGGCTAACCTATTCGCAAAAGAGAGCGAGAAGAGAAGGCAAAAGCACGGTCGAACAACTATGATCAAGAAGTGATCCTAGAACAACCTACGTCAAGCATTACTCCAACACTGTGTTCACTTCCCGGACTCCGCCGAGAAGAGACCATCATGGTAACACACGCGGTTGATATATTTTAATTAAGGTCAACTTCAGGTTTTCTACAACCGGACATTAGCAAATTCCCATCTGCCCATAACCTCGGGCACGGCTTTTGAAAGTTCATAACCCTGCAGGGGTGTCCCAACTTAGCCCATCACAAGCTCTCACGGTCAACGAAGGATATTCCTTCTAGCGGGAAGACCCGATCAGACTCGGAATCCCGGTTACAAGACATCCTCGACAATGGTAAAACAAGTCCAGCAAGACCGCCCGATGCGCCGACATCCTGAAAGGAGCTGCACATATCTCATTCTCAGGGCAACACCGGACGAGACATCCTACGAGTAAAACCAGCCCTCAAATTTCCCCGAGGTGGCCCCGCAGTCTACTCACTTCGGACCAATACATAGACAAGCACTGGCCCGGGGGGGTTAAAAATAAAGATGACCCTTGGGATGGCCTAACCCAAGGGAAAAAGAGGCTAGGTGGCGAATGGTAAAACCAAGGTTGGGCCTTGCTGGAGGAGTTTTATTCAAGGCGAACTGTCAAAGGGTTCCCATTATAACCCAACCGCGTAAGGAACGCAAAATCCGGGAACATAACACTGATATGACGGAAACTAGGGCGGCAAGAGTGGAACAAAACACCAGGCATAAGGCCGAGCCTTCCACCCTTTACCAAGTATATAGATGCATTAATTAGATAAGAGATATTGTGATATCCCAACAAGGAACAACATCTCCATGTTCCAACAAGGAACAAACTTCAATCTTCACCTGCAACTAACAACACTATAAGAGGGGCTGAGCAAAGCGGTAACATAGCCAAACAACGGTTTGCTAGGACAAGGTGGGTTAGAGGCTTGGTTCAACAATATGGGAGGCATGATAAGCAAGTGGTAGGTATCGCAGCATAGGCATAGCAAAAGAGCAAGCATCTAGCAAGCAAAGATAGAAGTGATTTCGAGGGTATGGTCATCTTGCCTGAAATCCCGCAAGGAAGAAGAACGAGTCCCTGAAGAAGACAAACGGACGTAGACGAACGGGTCCTCACAAACGCGATGTTATCGGAACTAACCCGAAGAAGCAACACCGAAAAAGAAGCAAACAACATAGTAAACAACCAACACATAAACATGGCATGATGCACAACCAAGTATGATGCATGTCCGGATTAAAGAGGCATGGCATGGCAAAGAGCACAAACAATCCTACAAATTAAGCGGAGCTCAGTATGCAATGAGTTGCATATTGACAGAACACCACATCAATTATTTAGTTCTCTCTTGGTTAGGTACTCAACAATATTAAATGTTGGTTAACATGGCAAGAGGTGAGGCATAACAAAACTACACCATCTAAACAATTTAAATGGGGCCGGGTATAACAAATAACGAATCCGGTAAATCCCCATATGCATTAGTAATATATTGCAACAACAATTTAAACATTTTAATTGTTGTTGTCATGATGCGGATGACATGAACAAGTTTATGCAATTTTTATTAAAAATTGACAAGAGCATTATGAAGCATTTTGTCATCGTGACGGAAACGAAAAGGGGTGCCACTACAACGATAACGGTAACGGTGCCACGGCAATGTTCCGGTTCCGGTAACTCGATTGAGATACCGATACAAAGGAGAAGTATGCAGATGCATGCAAAAGATGGTGGGGCACTCCCGGATACCTGGTGTCCCACGAGACGACAGTAACAAGGCAAAAGAGGGGCAACGTGCATCGACAATTCGGACATGGTTAGAACATGAGCATCTCATACAACTTGCATTCATTCTCGGAAGGTCGTCTCGGCGGTTATACCTTTCGGAGCGTGCATTATCGAAACGGATCAAGTTCGAAGCGGAGAAGGGGAAGTAGACGTTCTCGGGACCTTCGTAGTGGAAGTAGTCGTTCTCTCATGCTCTAGGTTCGACGGTAGAGGTTCTCGCGATCTCGGCGACGGTAGTGGTACATGTTTATCGGTAGTCGAACATGACGATCCGGAGAGGGTACTTGGCAACATGCACGTCGTCGGTAGTTGTACACAAACGTTGTCGGACTTGACAGGTTCGAGGTCTCCGGACATAGTGGTACATGTTCGTTTTTCAGAGAGGTACATGGCGTTCTTCGGTCATAGGTACTTTACGTTTTGCTACCCGGGTCTTCGACGACGGTCGTTGTTCACATTGCGTTGGGGTACTTGTCGGTCCGGTCTTGACGGCGTAGTGGTACACATTCCGTAGACGAACATGGGTGTCGTGCTACTTGGTGTCGTTGTGGCCTCCAGGTACTTGCCGAAACCCACATCGGGTGTAGTCGTAAAGATTTGAAGACGAACTTGGCGCCGAAGTCAAACTTGCCGGTCTTGATGAATCTGAAGGGGCATCGAGGGACTTGCCAAGGCCCTGCCTCGGGAGGTCACTGGAGGTGCGTAGAGGCGGCAGAGAAGTCTCCTGCGGTCTTCCGGTCATCGCGAATAGGAGGCCAAGCCAGGGCACATCGACTGCAAGGGGAGCAGGTGCTTCTCCGATGACGCATCAATGCAGGGAACAAAAAGAAACACATGGGCAGGAGGAAGGCCATGCCAGACGAGGGCTTGAGCAGCAGCAAGAGGAGAGGCGGAGGCGAAGCTCCTGCAAAACGGCGGCAGAGCGGCTGATTGCTGGTGGTGGTAGCCCCGGCAACGACGAGCTGTAGGAGGCCGGCCTTGAAGCGCCGTTGCTCGAGGCGAGGAGCAGGGGACGATGCCGATGAAGGGGAGGCCGGAGGTGGCGCTGGCCTGCGGCGGCCGCAAGGCAATGGTCTTGGAGCGCAGGAGGTGGGAACGGGGCCCTGACGGCGGTGTCCGGCCGGGATCGGGCAAGGGCGGCGCAGGAGGCCTCTCCAAGAGGTGCAGGTGGGCGAGACAACGCGGCGGCGGCCTCGCGAAAGGAGGATGACGGCGGATCGAGAGGTCATCCTCATCGGGACGAGGAGGAGGGGGTACATCGCGAGGAGGACGAGTGGGTCAAGGGAGAGAAGGGTGCTGTGAGGGAGCGCTAGGGGATCGAGCGCCTCCTGGCGCTGGCTCTGTGTGTGGCGGCGCACAGGGAGAGATGGGGATCGATCGGGAGAGGAGGGATGGAGCAGCGTGGCTAGGTTAAGTGAGGGTTTAGGTGGGCTGGGCTAGTTGCACAAATGGGCCGGCCTAGATGGACAGACCCAAGAAGCTGGGCTCTTCTCTCCCTCTATTCTTTTCCTTTTTAAAACAGACCAGAGAAGGAGAAGGAAAAGAAAGAGAAGGTAGGGGCGGAATCTGGGCATGAGGACAATTTTTCCAGACTCATAAAAATATGCATGGTCCGAGAAAATTAGAAGTGGCAAGATCGGAAGATATGAATTCAAACTCATTTGAATTTAATCAAATGGTTTGAAATAGGGCTAGGGTTTTGAAGTGCCCAGAAATGTTGATAAATTAGGTGGAGCTCGGGGAAGTGACAAAAGAAATTACAGGAAAAGTTTGGGGACCAAACTTGAAGCGGAAAATGGCATGTGATAAATTGCAAGTGTGTTATAGGTGATTCCAAAAATGGAATATTTAATATAGCTCCCTAATATCAGGAGGATATGTTATAAAGAGAATCACCATGTGAATTCCCTCGATTTAAATGGATCTAAAGATCCATACAGTTTATTTATTTGAGTTGCAAAAGATTTATGGGATGATGGCATGATGACATGATGCAATGCACATGACGCAAAGAACCAAACAAATCACACGACGAAACCCGGAAACCCTGGAAGCATCTGAAGGTCCGGTCTTGGGGCGTCACAGTGGCATATCAACTGGAGCTTCCGCCAAACCTTTCTCAGGTTCACGATGTGTTCAATGTGTCACAGCTCCGCCGTTGCTTCAAGGACCCAATCCGAGCAGTGGATCATGAAGTGCTCGAATTGCAACAGGACCTCTCCTATAAAGAGCATCCGGTCTGCATTCTTGACCAAGCTGAACGCCGCACACGTCAGAAGGCAATCAAATTCCTCAAGGTCTAGTGGTCGCATCACTCAGAAGATGAAGCCACTTGGGAGAGCGAGGACCGCCTGCGTGATGAATACCCCGCACTATTTCCTTCTACCTCCTAAATCTCGGGACGAGATTTCTTGTAGTGGAGGAGTTTTGTAACGCCCAGATAATCATGCTACAGTAATCCCACGTTAACGATGCCATGTCACCTCTGTCACTGTAGTTAATCTCGGGTTAGTTCAAAACTGATTCAAATTCAAATTTAAAATAAACTTAAATAATAAAAGTTTCAAACATTAAAATAAAAATGTTCGGTTTGTACTAAATATTACATAGATAATTATGGTGTAGAAGACACAGTTTTATAAAATGCCTAAATATATTAAAATGATTTAAAACAGAAAAGTAAATAAATAAAAGAAATTAAAATAAAAATAAAAAACAACAAAGATGAAGCACCCCGCCCCCACTGGGCTCCGGCCCAGTTGGCCTGCCCAACTGGGCCAAGGCCCACCCCCACTCTATAAATCCATCTCGACCAGGGCCTTCTCCTTAGGCATGTCCTTCCAAGCCTTGAGAATTTTTCTAAGAAAGGCTCCTCCAGATAGCACAAACTCGTACCTTGGAGACCGAGAAAAATCCCAATTCAGGTCATGCCTCCTAACCACGGCACATCAATCATCCTCCTTGAAATATACGTAAAGAGACTCTTTAATATGTTTGTGATTAATTAGGATAGAATGTCCATCTATGAGATTAGCGGTGCAATTCTTACTTTTCCTACGGCTTGCCTCCATGTGAAAATGAGATATTGGCATCTCCGGCCTCAAGCCAAGTAATTATGGATCTTCTCATGAAATGAAATATGCAATATTCTGGAATTCTGTTGCTATCATCAACAATGAAAACATACCTTTGAACCATCTATGGACTAGAGGTAGGCAAAGCATGATCACAACATGCAAAAAAACACCATGATATCATGCACAAGGCAAGACTAAGATAATGAGAAGAAATGCTAGAAATTTTACTATTTTTCTTACAAGGTCATTAAGTATTGTACAAGTAAATCAAACTCCTAGCGTTCTAATTCAACCCAAGTCTCAGTGAAAGCACACGCACAAGCATAACAAAGCAAGTGGCACACAATAATATCAAGACATTCGACCTTTCTGAAGAAAAAATCAGTATACAGCTTCATATGACAAACAACAAACATCCAAATTCCGGTGGATCCATGTCTATCACTGTTTTGCGCATGGATCAATTCTAAAGAAATCTATTTCGTTATTTGTATGGCAACATGGCATGGTGTCTTGCATGGTACCAGTGACATAGCTTCCAATCATGAATTTTCCAGTAAGAAAACATCATTCCTTATTTCTCATTGCATATTGCTTATGAATAAGTTGCTTCCATGTTTTATAAAGCGTCCTTCGCAGCTCAACACTTGACTGTGCAAGTTGAATGTTTGTTGCAACACCTATTGTATTCACAATCTCCATTTCCTATCCTCTTAACATATGAGAATGTTTAGTTGAACCTCCTAAGATTGTCACCATATACATATCTCTGGCATCTGAAAGTGCAACTAATATACGATTTAGCACTCTGTCTTGCATGGTCATCAGAAACTCATTAGAAACATGAATATCATATGGTGAAGTGGGAAAATATTTGCGAATTAAAAGACGAGGAAGGCCTTGTGTAACGCCCCAGATATACTTTCCATATTTGTATCCAACTCTTGCCGTCTCCGGCGCTAAGTTATATTTATTTCTCGGGTTCGGGTCTTTGTCTCCGTGTGTTGTTTTTCTTTTTCGTGCATCTCTTATCATGTCATCTCGTGCATTGCATTTGCATACATGTTCATCTCATGCATTCGAGCATTTTCCCCGTTGTCCGTTTTGCATTCCGGCGCTTCGTTCTCCTCCGGTGGCCATTTCTAGCTTTCTTTCGTGTGTGGTTAAACATTTCCGGATTGGACCGAGACTTGCCATGCGGCCTTGGTTTACTACCGGTAGACCGCCTGTCAAGTTTCGTATCATTTGGACTTCGTTTGATACTCCAACGGTTAACCGAGGGACCGAAAAGGCCTCGTGTGTGTTGCAGCCCAACACCCCCAAATTTGGCCCAAAACCCACCAAACTCTGCTCCATGTCCTAGAGCGTTCGATCACGATCGCGTGGGCGAAAACCGCACCTCATTTGGACTCTCCTAGCTCCACTTATGCCTATATATACACCCCCATTCCATCTCGATTTCCCCCGTCCTCCTCCCGAAAAAAAAACCTCCCCGCACCGACGGACACGTCCGCCCCCAGCCGGACGCGTCCGCCGCCGCGCTCCTCGCCCAACCCGCGCTCGCCACGTGGCGCCGCCGCCGCCACCGACAGGCCGCGGGGAGCCCGAGGCCCGCGTCGCCCGCGCCCCACCTCCGCCGCCTCCGTCGCCGTGCCCCGCCGCCGGCAGCCCGCCGCCATCGCCGCCGCCACGTGCCGCCATCGCCGGCCGGCGCCACCGCGCCGGGCCCCGCCGCCTCCACTCCGCGCCGCCGTGGGACGCCGCCCCCGCCGCCGGCGCCGCCGCCCGCCTCCGCCCCGGCTTCTTCTTCTTCAACTCCGGCGCCAAGTCCGGCCAGCTACAATGCTCCCCGGCGATTCCTCGAACCGCGTGCAGATCGGATCTGGAAATATCTCCTCCTCGGTTGACTTTTCATCCCTGAAACCCTAATTTTTATGCGATGTTTGACTGCTTATATCTCCGCAACCGTTGCTCCGTTTTGGGCGTATGATATATCAAAATCTTCGTCTCGACATGTACATCATTTCATTCCATTGCATCATTTGCATTTGAGGTCATCTTGTTGCCCAAAATGCTGTTAGAAGGAGGCTTCGTGAGTTAAATTGCAGATCCGTTAGTTCATCATGCACTTTTGTCATTTTTGCCATGTTTAATTCGTGCATGATATGCCTGTGCCCCTTTGGGATGAATTGTTAAGCATTTTGTCTTCTTTCCAGAGGTGCCACCCATGCATTTTTAGGATGTGTGTGTTGTCTTGTGCAAGCTTGCGAAGAGAGGTACCTGAGATTGCTGATTTCAGGGACTTAGTGATTTTCACTAAGTCTGGGATATTTTAGTTCATGATGCTATATGTCCAGCTTGTTTCCTAGTGATCCGTGCCTCTTTTGAGGATGATCAGTAAGGGAGTTTTGATATTTATGTTATGCTCTATCCATCCATGTCTTTGTTTGCATATGTGGAGTGCTCTAGGTTGACTCAATCGAGCTCAACTTTTGCTTCGTTGTTAATCTGGGCAGATCGTCAACTTGTTTGCGATTTTGCCGATGCTACCGTTAGTGTTCCATGCATGCTATGCCTTTGTTCTTGCCATGTGTAGCTAGCATATGTGCCTTCTTGCTGGTTATATGCTTTCCTTGCCATGACTTGCACCGTAGTGAGTGCATCGAGCTCGTTTACATGCCTTCGTGAGTTAAATTTCTGCATGTCTCAGTTTTCACTAAGTCTGAAAACTGATTGTGTTCGAGCTATGTTCGTGAGCTCGGTAGAGTATTTTGTGAACCCTTTTGGCCCCAGGTCACTTTGGGTGTTTTGTTAAGCTTGTTGAGTAGCTCCATGCCATGTTCTTACTTGTCATGTTCAGGTTTTGTATCATGTTGTTTTGCTGCTCCGAAGAGGGCTTCGTGATCTGAAATTTCAGGCTAGTGTTAATTTCACTAAGTCTGGAATCTGTTTTGCATATTCATTTTTGCCATGCTTGTTTGAACCTCTTAATGGATGAATTTGCCTATGGCTCAGTGCTAGTGTTTTGTTAAGCATCTTGTGTACATCACTGCCATGTATTTTGTTTTCATGTTTGGTGGCTGTAGCATGTTCATTTCGTTGCATTTAGGAGCCTACTTGCTGTATATCGCAGATCGGTTCGTTTCGTAAAACGCTCGCCATTTCCAAACCGTAGCTCCGATTCCTATGATCTTTATATCGTTTTGAGGTGATTTCTTCCCCTCCATCCAGTTTCACACTTGGTTTTCCAAGTTGAGGCCAAGTTCATGCATTTTCTGTAACGTCTTGCATTTTGCATCCCGCATCGCATCCCGCATAGCATACCGTCTTTGCATATTATTGTTGCCCTTGCACGTGGTTGATTGTATTCTTGTTGCTTGTTTGTGTTGTTGGGTAGAGCCGGGAGATGAGTTTGCTAACGAGGAGCCCGTTGAGTGTGCTTTTGAGGATCCAGTCAACACTGACAGCTTTGCAGGCAAGATGATCATACCCTCGAAATCACTACTATCTTTGCTATGCTAGTTTGCTCGCTCTTTTGCTTTGCCACTGCTACGATGCCTACCACTTGCTTGTCAGCCTCCCAATTGCATGATTGAACCTCTAACGTACCATTGTCCTAGCAAACCGTTGATTGGCTATGTTACCGCTTTGCTCAGCCCTTCTTATAGCGTTGTTAGTTGCAGGTGAAGATTGGAGCCGTTCCTTGCTGGAACATTTATTTACTTGTTGGGATATCATTATATTGCTATGTTATCTTAATGTATCTATATACTTGGTAAAGGGTGGAAGGCTCGGCCTCTTGCCTAGTGTTTTGTTCCACTCTTGCCGCCCTAGTTTCCGTCATATCGGTGTTATGTTCCCGGATTGTTGCGTCCCTTACGTGGTTGGGCTATAATGGGAACCCCTTGATAGTTCACCTTGATTAAAGCTTTTCCAGCAATGCCCCAACATTGGTTTTATCATTTGCCGCCTACCCCTTTTCCCTTGGGTTTCCGGAGCCCGAGGGTCATCTTTATTTTAGCCCCCCACGGGCCAGTGCTCCTCTGAGTGTTGGTCCGAACTAGAGCCCTGTGCAGCGCCACCTCGGGGAAACTCAAGGGCTGGTTTTAGTTGTACGGATTGCTCATCTGAGTGTGCCCTGAGAAAGAGATATGTGCAGCTCCTATCGGGATTTGTCGGCACATTCGGGCGGTGTTGCTGGACTTGTTTTAACCTGTCGAATCATCTTGTTGTACCGAGATACCGAGTCTGATCGGTGTGTCTTGGGTGGAGGTCTATTCCTTTCGTTGACCGTGAGAGCTTGTTATGGGCTAAGTTGGGACTCCCCTGCAGGGATTGATCTTTCGAAAGCCGTGCCCGCGGTTATGGGCAGATGGGAATTTGTTAATGTCCGGTTGTAGATAACTTGAACTAAAACTTAATTAAAATGAATCAACTGTGTGTGTTACCGTGATGGCCCCTTCTCGGCGGAGTCCGGGAAGTGGACACGGTGTTGGAGTTATGCTTGCGCAGTGATGTTCCTTTAGCTTCTCGCTCGTGCTTCGCCTTCTCTTCTCGCTCTCATTTGCGTATAAGTTAGCCACCATATATGCTAGTCGCTTGCTGCAGCTCCACTTATATTGCCGTACCTGTCCTATAAGCTTAAATAGTCTTGATCGCGTGGGTGTGAGATTGCTGAGTCCCTGTGGCTCACAGATACTACAACTCCAGATGCCAGGTTCAGGTGTTTCTGCTCCAGTTGACGATTACGAGCTCAAGTGGGAGTTCGACGAGGACTCTCAGCGATACTACGTGTCTTTTTCGGATGATCAGTAGTGGCGCCTAGTTGGGGTTATCGATTCAGGGCCTTGTCGCATGTTGGGGGTCTTTTCTATTTTGGCACCGTAGTCGGGCCATGAGTGATTTGTATGATGGATGTTATTTATGTACTTTGATGTGACGTGGCGAGTGTAAGCCAACTACGTTTCTCCCCTTTATATTATTTATGTACATGGGATGTGTAATGATTTCCCGACTTGCGACATTGCTTTCAATGCGGTTATGCCTCTAAGTCATGCCTCGACACGTGGGAGATATAGCCGCATCGAGGGCGTTACAAGTTGGTAATCAGAGCCTTCCCCGACCTTAGGAGCCCCCATTGCTTGATCGTTTTTAGCAGCCGAGTTGTGTCTAGAAAAATGTTTTGAGTCCTTAGGAATTATATATCGGAGAGCTTAGGAATTCTTTTTACTTCCCAGCCTCCTCATCACTCTGGTAAGGCATCCTGACGTAGAGTTTTGACTCTTCTCTTCTCAAATTTCACAAAAAAAAAATTAGGATCACGCGAGTATCTTGGTTTTGTTCCGATGGTTTTGTGACGAGAACATTGTTCTTGGTGCCTCCTGTCTTTAGGGGTTGTGGCAGTGTCCCGGGGAGTTGAGCTCCGAGGTGTTGTCGTCACAATTTTATCATTGCAATTCTGGTATACTTGAGATTTGTGCGCGACATTGAAGATCTCCTTTATGCAGTTCGTTGGTGAGATAACCTCAACGCCACCCAGTACTGGGGCGGGAGTTCGGGAGTATCGCCATAACTTGTATAACGGATGCTTGTCGAAGGTTGAGATAGATGGTTTCCGAAGGTTTCTTGGTTATGTGTTGAAGGATGGATACAGCTGGATGTAGGATTTGCTAGCTTGAGTGAGATATTATGCTCCCCTGTATCCCCAACACCTGATTGCATAACCGGGAAAATTTCGGGAATTTCATAGGTGGGAATTCAAGTAGCCTTAGGATATCTTTCCGACAGATGAATGATATGAAATTGGGGTTCGACGTCTAGTGGTTCGCCTATTCACGGTCGATTTTACAGTGGTCTCGTTGTGTCTTAAAGAGTCCTTGGCTATGCTGACTCGGGGACGCTTCGTATGTCATGTGCACTGCCTTGTACATGATGGTGCTGTACGATCGAGCCCGTGTAGGTCCCACCACGAAAACTTCGGACGAAATTTCTATCATGTATTTGTTCCGGCTTATTCCACAAGCCAACCCTCGGTTTTATTTCGAGTTGTGGCATTCGTTTTGCTTCGACGTCATATGTTGATTCCATCCCTCGTTGTTGTACCCCTTCTACCTGATTCTTCGTGGCTTCGCAATTTAGGAATATGTGACCACTTCAAGAGAAGTGCATTCGTTCATTTTGTTCGGATGCGAAAGACTTTATGTTGCAATTTTCATTCCGTTGGATTCAGCTTCAATATTTGTCTATTTGTGTGCTAATGGTGGTCAACCTGTTCAGGATGGCTCCTCCAACGCGCACGACTCCGAATCCTGACCCGCCTCCACCTCCGCCTCCTCCGGAAGCATGGAAAGTTGTGATGGCCGCTACTAATGCAAACACACAGTTGATCATGCAAATCCTCCAAGAGCGCAATCAAGGCAGTCAAGGGAATCAAGGCAGCAATCAGTACCACTTTTCTACTCTGAACCAGTTCCTCGCAAATAGTCCAAAGACGTTCAGCAATTGTGTTGAGGCTACCGATGCTGACGATTGGCTAGTGGATCTGGGCAAGCATTTTGAATGCAGCAACGTCAGGCCTGAAGATTTCGTCAAGTTCGCTTCTTTTCAGCTCAAAGATCAAGCTGCAGAATGGTTCCAGCAGTACAAGGATTCCAGAGGTGAACGTGTTATCACTTGGGATGATTTCCGTCGAGATTTCCGAGCTCATCACATTCCGCAGAGCGTGGTTGAAAGCAAGCGTGAGGAATTCCGCAATCTGAAGCAAGGCTCTTTGTCTGTCTATGACTACAACAAGTTGTTCCAGAAACTCGCCCATTTTGCCAAGAAGGATGTTCCTGATGAGAAGAGCATGATCTATCAGTTCAGAGGTGGTCTTCGTGAGGAAATTCAGCTCGCTCTTGTCCTCTTCGAGCCGTTGAGATACGATGAGTTCTACAACATGGCACTGAAACAAGAGGCTGCTCAGTTGAGGTGTGATGCTTCCAGGAAGCGTGCCAGAGATGTTACTCCGTCTTCCTCTACTCAAGTGGCCAAGCAGCAGAAGTATTGGCTTCCTCCTCCTCCGTTCCGTCAGCCGTATCAGCAGAAGAGCAAAGGTGGCAGTGGTTTCTCCCACCCACCCAACCCAGGCTTTCAGAACAAGACTTCGTCTCAAGCTCCAAGATCGAGTGCTCCGTATCACCGTCCGCTTTCAGAGGTCATGTGCAACAAGTGCCAACAGAAGGGTCACTATGCCAACAAGTGTACCAACCAGAGGCGTCTTCCTCCTCCTCCTCCTGTCAGATCGGCAAGTACAGCTATGGTCAAGCACAATCCCAAGCATGCCAAGGTCAATATGGTGAATGCAGCTTAGGCAGAGGATTCTTCAGATGTGATCATGGGTAACCTTCCTATTAATGATATTCCTGCAAAAGTTCTTTTTGACACTGGTGCATCGCATTGTTTCATCTCGAGACCTTTTGCTTCCAAGCATGATTTTGTTACTCAAATGTTGCCGAGACCGTTGTCTATTGACTCTCCGGCCAGCCTCTTGACATCTCGAGTGTGTGTTCCAGATGTTACTATCACTTTGGGCGACTGCAAGTTTATCTCTTCTCCGGTGGTTCTTGGTAATTCTGACATTGATCTTATTCTTGGGATGGACTGGCTCTCTAAACACAAGGCTCACCGCGATTGTGCAGCCAGGCAGATTCAACTGACTCATTCGTCTGAGGATGTAATTGTCTTTGCTGCTCGGGATAATACCATCCGGTTGTTTTCTCTCAATGAGAAGGGTGAATTGGATGCTATTTCGCAGATTCCGGTTGTTTGCGAGTATCAAGACGTTTTTCCAGAAGAACTCCCAGGGATGCCTCCAAACCGGCCGGTTGAATTTGTTATTGAACTTGAGCCCGGTACGGAACCTGTGTGCAAACGTCCCTACAAGCTCAGCCCCGAAGAGTTGAAGGAGTTGAAGAAACAACTCGATGAGCAAGAAAGATTGGGTCTCATCTGGCCTAGTACTTCTCCGTGGGGTTGTGGTGTTCTTTTTGTGAAGAAGAAGGATGGATCGAGTCGACTTTGTGTTGATTACCGTCCAATGAACAAGAAGACCATCAAGAACAAATACCCACTTCCCAACATCAATGAGCTGTTCGAACAACTCAAGGGTGCCCAAGTATTCTCCAAGCTTGATCTCCGTATGGGTTATCATCAGATTCGTATTCATGAGCAAGATATTCCCAAGACGGCGTTCAGAACAAGTTTTGGTTCATATGAATACACCATCATGTCTTTTGGCCTCGCCAACGCTCCTCCGACCTTCTCTCGCATGATGAACTTCATCTTCAGCCCCTACACCAATGACTTCGTTTTGGTCTATCTCGACGACATTCTGGTTTTCTCGAAGAACAAGGAAGATCATGCCAAGCACTTGCGTTTGGTTCTTGACAAGCTCAGGGAACATCAGTTCTACGCCAAGTTCTCCAAGTGTGAATTTTGGCTCGATGAGGTTCTTTATCTTGGTCATATCATCTCTGCCAAGGGCATTTCCGTGAATCCTGAGAAGGTGTCTGCAATTGTGAATTGGGAACCTCCTCAGAACGTGAAGCAACTCCGCAGTTTCCTCGGTCTCGCAAGCTATTGCAGAAGATTCGTTGAAAACTTTTCTAAGATCGCCAAGCCTCTCTCAAATCTTCTTCAGAAGCACGTCAAGTACGTTTGGTCTCCGGAGTGTGATATTGCTTTCAACACTTTGAAAGAGAAGTTGATCACTGCTCCAGTTCTGACTCCGCCTGATGAAACCAAGCCGTACGAGGTCTTTTGTGATGCCTCTCTCCAAGGTCTCGGTGCTGTACTGATGCAAGAGAAGAAAGTTGTTGCTTATACCTCTCGCCAGTTGAAGCCTAATGAGAAGAACTACCCCACTCATGATCTCGAGTTGGCGGCAGTTGTGCACGCTTTGTTGACTTGGAGACATCTTCTATTGGGAAGAAAAGTGGACATTTTCACGGATCACAAGAGTCTCAAGTACATCTTCACTCAGCCTAATCTCAACCTCAGGCAAACTCGATGGGTCGAAATGATTCAAGAGTACAATCCGAGTATCGAGTATACTCCAGGCAAGGCCAATGTGATTGCTGACGCTTTGAGCAGAAAAGCATATTGCAACAGTCTGATTCTCAAGCCTTATCAACCCGAGCTTTGTGAAGCTTTCCGCAAGCTGAATATTCAAATTGTTCCTCAAGGTTTCCTCGCCAACCTTCAAGTTTCTCCTACCTTGGAAGACCAGATTCGCCAAGCCCAGCTTCTTGATGCCATGGTGAAAAAGGTGAAGATTGGTATTGCAAAGAGTCAGTCCAAGTACAAGTGTTACCGACTGGATGACAAGGACACTCTCTTCTTCGAGGATCGAATTGTTGTGCCCAAAGGTGAACTTCGTAAAGTGATCATGAACGAGGCTCACAACTCTCTCCTCTCCATCCACCCTGGTAGTACGAAGATGTATCAGGATCTCAAGCAAGCTTATTGGTGGACTCGAATGAAGCGCGAGATCGCTCAGTTCGTGAACGAGTGTGATGTCTGCAGAAGAGTAAAGGCAGAACACCAAAGGCCAGCAGGTCTCCTCCAACCTCTTGCCATTCCAGAATGGAAGTTTGACCACATCGAAATGGACTTCGTGACTGGGTTTCCAAAGTCCAAGCGTGGCAATGATGCTATATTCGTCGTCATCGACAACCTCACCAAAGTGGCTCACTTTCTGCCTATCAAAGAGTTGATCACTGCAGCTCAATTGGCGGAACTCTATACCTCTCGCATTGTCTCTCTGCACGGTATTCCTCAAGTGATATCTTCAGACCGTGGCAGCATCTTTACCTCCAAGTTTTGGGATTCTTTTCAGAAGGCCATGGGCACCAGTATCCGCTTCAGCACTGCTTTCCATCCTCAAACGAGCGGTCAAGTCGAGCGTGTCAACCAGATTCTCGAAGACATGCTCAGGGCTTGTGTGATTTCTTTCGTCATGAAGTGGGAGGACTGTCTTCCTTATGCTGAATTCTCATACAACAACAGCTTTCAAGCAAGTTCGGGCAAGGCCCCCTTTGAAATTCTATATGGCAGGAAGTGCCGTACCCCTCTCAACTGGTCTGAAACCGGTGAACGTCAGCTGCTGGGTAATGACCTGATCACAGAGGCAGAAGAAATGTGCAAGGTCATTCGTGATAACCTCAAAGCAGCCCAATCCCGCCAGAAGAGCTACTATGATAGTAAGCACCGTGATCTGGCTTTCGAGATTGGAGATCATGTTTACCTCCGCGTCTCTCCTATGAAAGGTACTCGTCGCTTCGGTATCAAAGGGAAGCTTGCCCCCAGATATGTCGGGCCTTTCAAGATTGCTAGCAAGAGAGGTGACCTCGCCTATCAGCTCGAGCTTCCTTCAAACTTTGCCAATGTTCATGATGTGTTCCATGTCTCCCAACTCCGAAAGTGCTTCAAGACGCCTGAACGCACCGTCAACTTCGAGGACATTGAGCTCCAAGAAGATCTCTCTTACCGTGAGCACCCAGTTGCCATTCTTGAAGAGACTGAACGCAGAACTCGCAACAAGTCAATCAAATTTCTCAAAGTCAAGTGGTCACACCATTCCGATCGTGAAGCTACCTGGGAACGCGAGGATCACCTCCGTTCTGAGTACCTGGAGTTCTTTCAGTCCTAGATCTCGGGACGAGATCTTTTCGTAGTGGTGGAGTGTTGTAACGCCCCAGCTATACTTTCCATATTTGTATCCAACTCTTGCCGTCTCCGGCGCTAAGTTATATTTATTTCTCGGGTTCGGGTCTTTGTCTCCGTGTGTTGTTTTTCTTTTTCGTGCATCTCTTATCATGTCATCTCGTGCATTGCATTTGCATACATGTTCATCTCATGCATTCGAGCATTTTCCTCGTTGTCCGTTTTGCATTCCGGCGCTTCGTTCTCCTCCGGTGGCCATTTCTAGCTTTCTTTCGTGTGTGGAGTTCAAACATTTCCGGACTGGACCGAGACTTGCCATGCGGCCTTGGTTTACTACCGGTAGACCGCCTGTCAAGTTTCGTATCATTTGGACTTCGTTTGATACTCCAACGGTTAACCGAGGGACCGAAAAGGCCTCGTGTGTGTTGCATCCCAACACCCCCCAAAATTTGTCCCAAAACCGACCAAACTCTGCTCCATGTCCTAGAGCGTTCGATCACGATCGCGTGGGTGAAAACCGCACCTCATTTGGACTCTCCTAGCTCCACTTATGCCTATATATACACCCCCCATTCCAAATCTCAGATTTCTCCCCGTCCTCCTCCCAAAAAAAAAACCTCCCCGCACCGACGGACACGTCCGCCCCCAGCCGGACGCGTCCGCCGCCGCGCTCCTCGCCCAACCCGCGCTCGCCACGTGGCGCCGCCGCCACCGACAGGCCGCGGGGAGCCCGAGGCCCGCGTCGCCCGCGCCCCACCTCCGCCGCCTCCGTCGCCGTGCCCCGCCGCCGGCAGCCCGCCGCCATGCGCCGCCATCGCCGCCGCCACGTGCCGCCGTCGCCGGCCGGCGCCACCGCGCCGGGCCCCGCCGCCTCCACTCCGCGCCGCCGTGGGACGCCGCCCCCGCCGCCGGCGCCGCCGCCCGCCTCCGCCCCGGCTTCTTCTTCTTCAACTCCGGCGCCAAGTCCGGCCAGCTACAGTGCTCCCGGCGATTCCTCGAACCGCGTGCAGATCGGATCTGGAAATATCTCCTCCTCGGTTGACTTTTCATCCCCGAAACCCTATTTTTTATGCTATGTTTGACTGCTCATATCTCCGCATCCGTAACTCCGTTTTGGGCATATAATATATCAAAATCTTCGCCTCGACATGTACATCATTTCATTCCATTGCATCATTTGCATTTGAGGTCATCTTGTTGCCCAAAATGCTGTTAGAAGGAGGCTTCG
>NC_053028.1:541121961-541136378 GCF_003073215.2 Triticum urartu
AGTTTCATCTGAGTGTGGGAGAAGGATGAGTGCTTCTCTGCTCGCTCGACATACCAAGCATTTTTTTGTTGAGTGCATGCAATGCCCTAGCGCGCGGACTGCTAGATCTCACGCACGGATGACTTGTAAGGTCTCTGGCTGGTTCGTGACTCACAATTGATGTTGGACATAGATAGGCTAAGTCATTGGGGCTTCTCACATCATCGGCATGCCCATTCTGTGACCAAGAGACAGAAAATACTCAACACATATCGCTTGAGTGTTTGCTTCCTCGTGATGTCTGGACCGTAATCCTCATGCAGTGGGGCAAAGCACGATGGATCCCAACAATGCATGATGATGTAGCTGGTGGAGTAGCATGGAGGACCAGGGCTACTGACCAGAGACATGTGAACGTTTGGGATGCTTGTATTGTCGAGCATGTGGACACACCGGTACTACATTGTTTTCAGTGGTGCTACCGGTTTCGTTCTTTTTCCCGTTATCATGTTCTGGGGTCCTCGTGATAATATGACACTGTGTCTTGATGATGGATACCATAACACAGAGACGCCCCAAAGAATATCTCTACATTGCCAGAGCAGCAAATCCCAATCTTAAACTATCTTGTCCCTTGACATACTTTTTTGATGTACCCGACAACTGCCGTACTCCCCATTATGAGTAATGTTTGACGAAGCCCACACCATATGACATGAAGGAAGTTGACACTCTCATGGCTAAGGAAGTAAGTGAAAGTTAAACATATGTATGACAACAGTAATAACATCTAACGATGTATTCTCATAGTATTATCATTTGGTTGGGTCTGTTCAACACCATTGTTCCGATGTTGTTGCTGCCATCCTTGTTACCTTAACAACACCCATGATCAGGAAAACAAGATCACCATGCAATGCATGAGTTAGTCTTAGAGGCCAGTGACGGTGTCCTGGACTAGGGGGTACTCACCACATCGTCTCCCGATCAGTTGGATTGGGCCGAGGACCCCCATGGCCGTTTACTCATGGGCCAGTTCGGATAGCCGATGTATGCACGAGGAAGATTCTACAATACTTGGTGATCAAGACAAGGACTCCTCTCTACCGACGTATTCGACTAGGACTCTTGTTATCCTAGGCCTCTGGTACATTATATAAGCCGAGGCCAGGCTAGTCGATAGGGCGAGGCTAGATCATTATGATATTACTCATCATACCCTTAGGTTTTAGACCACAACATATGATCTCGAGGTAGATCAACTCTTGTAATCTCTATATTCATTAGGATCAATCAAGCAGGAAGTAGGGTATTACCTCCATTAAGAGGGTCCGAACCTGGGTAAAACATTGTGTCCCTTGTCTCCTGTTACCCATCGATCCATGACACACAGTTTGGGACCCCCTATCCGAGATCTGTCGGTTTTGACATCGACAATGGTGATTTCATTGAGAGTTCTGCTGTGTGATCGACAAAGGATCAATGGCTCGCCTGCAGACCAACTGTGACGTCGGCATCTTCGTCACCGGCTTGACTGGTCACCTTGGCTCGACCGAGGACTGCACTCCACGTCAGATCGTCATGTTTGGACGATGACCTTCATCAACATCAACTCCGATCTCTCTCAAGATCATGGAGGAATCATTCATGGAGCCCGAGGGCTCAACGTCAACATTGCCCTTGAGCGACCGTGCTGTTTTTCCGGACAGTGAACTTGTATTCGCCGCCACTGCCTCCTCGAGTATCGTTTTAACGATTTCTTCAGTGAAATTGTGCGGAATTATGTCTACAACCACCATGCAAAATTTCATCGAGTTCTGATGGAGAAATCTCCGGCAATCAACGATATACCGGAGCCCTATAAAATCTGGATGGGAATCTGGACGATTTTAGGGCGTGGTCTCCAGAGCCTAGCTCGGAGGTTATTTGGAAGATCCAACCGTTCAAATTTTGTGGAATTTCCATATCTACCACCTCTCAAAATTTCAACTTGATCCGGCCGTTCAAACTCCGGGAACCTTACGATTAGTGCATCACTTTTTGGATCTGTTTTCTGCGCGAATACGAATCCGACCTGAGTTCACCTTTCTTCATTAACGGGATATTGGACAACCTTTTTAGAAGAATCTCTAGGGTATTGTGTTTTGTTTTCGAACACATGCTTACAATTTTTTCTCCTTTTCGGAGGTAATCTTCACCGTCACACCGGTGTCAAACCAGCCATTGCTCCACGTCTACCGACATGCGCTAAACAAATCGTCGCTTCATCGAGCCGAGCCTAGCCCTATCGGATCATCATCTCGGCAAGCCGAACAAGAGTTCGGCATCGCGAAGGCTAAATCATCATCAACACCATCGCCCCACAGATTGCATGGGTCAGGCGCGCCAACATCGCCGCTCGGTCACTTCATCAATCTGGCATTGACCGCGTCACAAGTTATGACCAACGTCGTCATGGCTGCACTGTTTCTTCTTCAAGCCGATGTCCATCATGCCAAACTGCTTCAACACCTGGGCTGAAATGGCAGCTACAACGTCTCCGTACCGACCCGCTCCGTCACCTCGGCTAGACCGGGGGCTTCACCATCTCTTCATCAACCTACTCCAGAGACTTCAATGTCACCAGCCGACCAGTTTCGTCACGTTAGCTGGACCGGGGGCTTTGCCTTAGCGAGCCAACCTTTGCTAGCATCACCATGACATCGCTTCATCTCCCATCAAGCAATGGGTGTGCGGGTCGAGTCCCAATTTTGGGACTAACCTTTCTTCAGATTGCTACAACAGATAAACCAGGTGCTATTAATCCTAGTAATTTTTTCTTGCTTGGGTTTACTTTTTTCGAGGAATTATTACTCTGGTTTGTTCCATCATCTATACACAGGTCTGTCAAATGATGGCCGCATTAACGATGGTTGCGTGATGGTTCGGTTAGTTTCCCGTTCACAGTTCGGCGAACATCTCATCCGAGACTCGAACCGCCCTGTGAATACAGGCTTTGTCACGCCAACGCCCTGCATCCTATTACCATCCGCCTTAGACGCACAGTTCGGGACCCCCTACCCGAGATCCGCCGGTTTTGACACCGACATTGGTGCTTTCATTGAGAGTTCCGTTGTGTCGTCATCGGAAGGTTCGATGGCTCCATTAGTCATCTACAACAATGCCACCCTGGGGGAGGTTTTTCTCCCCGGCCAGATCTTCGTATTCGGCGGCTTCACACTGCGGGCCAACTCGCTTGGCCATCTAGAGCAGATCGACAGCTACGCCCCAGGTCACCAGATTAGTTTTGGAAATCTGGACTATGTCGCTAATATCCGAGGAGACTTGATCTTCCAAGGGTTCACAACCCCAACCTCCGCTCTAGCCTTAGATCTGAAGCGCATCGCCAGGTCCGAAGACAGGATTCTTGAGCCCGCCGGACTATCTGCGGCCACTAGGTCTAGTGCGAGAGAGCCGGAGGAAGTAGTGTCACTGGTAACCATCATGAAGCCGGACACTGGCTCCGAACCCTCGGAGTCAGCATCGTGTGAGCTCGGCCAAGGATTCTCCTTCCCGCTGTACTCCACATACTCTCTTCTTCTTGGCCAAACCTCGCCTTTAAGCGAGGCTCTGGACTTGATGCGATCCCTCGTCATTACAGAGGAGCAATGTCCGAACTACGCCCAGCCCGTACTAGGGGCTGAGAGCGGAGAATTTTTCGTCCCACCCACCACCCACTTCATAGCCACTGTCGAGGACTTAACTGACATGCTCGATTACGGCTCCGAAGACATCGACGATATGGACGACGATGCCAGAGAAGAGCAGGCCCAAAACCCGCCGTTTACCGGACATTGGATGGCCACCTCTTCGTATGACGTGTACATGGTGGATACACCCAAAGAGGGTAACGGCGATAACGATAAAGATCCAGTCGAGGATAAACCCCCTGGGATGCAGTCAAAGCGACGACGTCAGCGACGCCGCTCTAAATCACGCCATGGAAAAGACAACGATGCCGGCACGAGAGACAACAATACTCTGGACGACGCCGAAGACCAAGAAGACCCCGTCGAGCCAACCTCCGCACAGGCCAATCGGGAAGATGGGCAAGTTAGCCCTGATGAACAGGCCGTAAATGAAGACTCGGAGGACAGCAATTATCTTCCACTCTCCAAGGATGAGGTGAGCCTCAGCGACGAAGACTTTATCGTGCCTGAGGAACCCCTCGAGCAGGAGTGCCTTAAGCGCCGGCTAATAGCCACTGCAAGGAGCCTGAAAAAGAAGCAGCAGCAGCTTCAAGCTGATCAAGACTTACTCAATGACAGGTGGACTAATGTCTTGGCAGACGAGGAATACGACCTCGAGCGCCCAACCAAAAGTTACCCGAAGCGTAAACTGCTACCTCAATTCAACGATGAGGCACTTGAGCCCGTACCATCAGCTCGTAACACGGCTGACCGACCACCATGTGGCCGGGACAAAACAACAACTCAAGCCGAACACCAGCCCATACTACCTCCCCGTAAAGGTAGAGACACAACAGCTCGGGGATATACATATGACCTGCGGCAGGACCTGGAAAATAGAGTAGGTCAGACCAGATCGATCTACGGATCGCGGTGGTGTGCTCCGGCGCGCGACGACGGCTATCTAGCCGGACGTGACAAGCATAACCACGTCTGGGACGAAAACCGCAGACGGGCTCCATCCGAGCTACATCGCAACTTGGCCCGATATAGAGGCGCCGCACACCCCGTCTGCTTCACTAATGAAGTAATGGAGCACGAATTCCCAAAAGGGTTTAAACTCGTGAATATCGAATCATATGATGGAACAACAGATCCCGCGGTATGAATTGAGGACTTTCTTCTCCATATCATATGGCCCGCGGTGATGATCTTCATGCCATCAAATACCTCCCGCTAAAACTCAAGGGACCAGCTCGGCACTGGTTGAACAGCCTGCCTGAAAACTCCATTGGCAGCTGTGAGGACTTGGAAGACGCCTTTCGCGACAACTTCCAAGGTACATACCTCTGACCTCCGGATGTCGATGACTTAAGTCACATAGTTCAACAGCCCGGAGAGTCAGCCAGGAAATTCTGGACTAGGTTCCCAACTAAAAAGAACCAGATCATCGACTGTCCAGATCGCGAAGCCCTAGCAGCCTTTAAGCATAGCATCCGCGACGAATGGCTCGCCGACACCTCAGACGGCCAAGAAAAGCCGAAGTCCATGGCAGCCCTCACGGCACTTATGACCCGCTTTTGCGCGGGCGAAGATAGCTGGCTAGCCCGTAGCAATAATAATGCAAGCGAACCTGGCACCTCTCCGAAGCCAGAAATAACGACGGCAAGCCCCAGCAACAGACACAAGCGTCGCAACCAACATACCGATGACACGGCAGTCAACGCCGGATTCGGTGCTCCTAATCACCATGCAGAAGTCCATTAAAAGCAAACAATTTGCCATCCACAGCTTGAATCAGCATCGCGACTGTCCATATAACGCACCCGTCTTGACCCTGGATTACTAGGCCAATCCATACTCAGCAAAGCGTTGGATTCTTAAAAGGCTGTATATTTAATACCGTGAATATCAAAAAGGGGACCAAAGTGCGGAGGATGAACACCAACCCGAACATTGGGGGGTCAGAAGAAGTCCCCCCCAAGTAATAACATACACATAATACATGTTACCCATATCCCCAAGAGGAGCGCAAACGCGCTCAGGGACGTCTACGATAGAGCCCAGTCGCCCCAAAATTCAACCCATGGTCGTCTGCCCGATCACCTTCGATCGCAGGGACCATCCGACCAGTATCATGGCGTTAGCCGCACTGGTCCTCGACCCAATCATTGATGGATTCCACCTCACACGAGTCCTCATGGACGGTGGCAGCCTCAACCTGCTCTATCAGGATACAGTCCGCAAGATGGGCATCGATCCATCAAGGATCAAGCCAAAAACTACCTTTAAAGGGAGTAATACCAGGTGTAGAGGCCCGCTGCACGGGCTCAATCACACTGAAAGTCATCTTCGGATCCCCGGACAACTTCCGAAGCGAAGACTTGATCTTCGATATCGTCCCCTTCCGCAGTGGCTGTCACGCACTGCTCGGAGGAACTGCATTTGCTCGATTCAATGCGGTGCCACACTATGCTCATCTCAAACTCAAGATGCCCAGACCACGCGGTGTCATAACAGTCAATAGAAACACTAAACGCTCCCTCCATACCGAGGAGCACACCGCGGCCCTGGTAGCGGAAGTACAGAGCGGCCTTATCAAGCAGAATTTTAATTCAGCGGCCAAGCTCCCGGACACTGTCAAACGAGCCCGGACTACTCCACAACTTGACAGTCCATCTCGTCAGGAGTTCGACTAGCAATTCGGCCTCCATCTCAGTCCTGACCAAATGGTGGCGTACGTACCGCACGTACATAACTACGCACTCAAAATACCATGGGCATAGATGGAGGCATAACTCGATTGTGGTCCATAATACAGCTAGACCTTCCCCGGACACACATACTTTCCCTTTCCTTTTTTTCCTTTTCTTTTCCACAGGCCCCTCACGATGGCCTGACCATCGATCCTTTCAAAGGATGGATATACCAATGCGGCAAGCAGCATAGACGGGTGGAGGAATCTCTAGGTGGTCTTCTTGACGATCACTCTACCTGTTTTCAGGACCCGCACACAGCTCCCCCTTGGTCTCAGCATGTTAAATAGCCCTGTTGCTTATCGCACTATTTGTGCAAATTCGCTATGATGTATTAATCAAATTATAATGGAAACAGTTTGCAGCCCAACTTATGTGGCACTGGCTTACTACTTCATTTTATTCCGCTATTCTTATCGATTGCACCCGTACACTTTGATAAGCTTTAATTCGCCACGGGCTTCATTGCGCTCTATACTACGACAACAAAGTCCGAACACTTTTTACAGTATAGTTCAGCACCCCGAATTTAGCATTATATGCATCGGCTCTGAATCATGTCTTGGGTCAATAGTTGGGTTGCCCGGCTCCTGTTCTTACTACCTTACGTTCCATCCTATCGGCTAGGGTAGTAAAGGGAGAACTACTGTGATTGTGTTTCTGGTTCATCCGGGTAAACACCTCAGTAGAGAAAGCCGAAAACTGACTGTCATGATGCGGCGAGAGCTGGTCAGCTATTCGGAGGTTAAAATCTCTTATGATTTTTTCCCGCATTATGCGACGGATCGGCCTCCACCTGATTAGGTGTCTACAACACCCTAGTCCAGATTAAAAAATACTAACTAGGGGTTGCGCCTACATTCCTATTGTCAAACTCCTATGGCTAAGTGAGGGTGATAAAGCCACATAGTCTGATTGCCTGGTTCGTTGCGCTAAACACCTCCTTCAAGGACCAAACTCTTGGAGAAAGAGTGTTTAGGTTCCAACCCAAACACCCCCGTACTACCTACTTGGGGGGTGAAGCCGACGACTGGCCAACTCTCAGATTAAATAAAACGGCCGCACATGAGGCAAAATTTTAAACAAACAACAAGCATTATATTACATATCAGCTTTGTTTCATAATACAGGACGGAATAACATGAATGTCTTTATTCAAAGATAATGTCTTTTGCACACTGGCCCTCTACAATGCGGGATCCCTTCAAGACATCATCAAAATACTGCTCAGGCGTGCGGTGCTCCTTGCCCGCGGGTGGTCCCTCAATCACGAGCTTGACGACGTCCATCTTTGCCCACTGCACCTTCACACGGGCGAAGGCCATGCGCGCACCTTCGATGCAGACCGACCGCTTGATGGCTTCAAGCCGAGGGCAGGCATCGACCAGCCGCTTCACGAGCCCGAAATAGGTGCTGGGTATGGCTTTGGCAGGCCACAGACGGATTATCAAATCCTCCATGGCCGATTCAGCCACCCTATGCAGTTTGGTCAATTGTTTTAGCTGATCGCCCAAGGGCACCGGATGCTTTGGCACAAGGTATTGCGACCAGAACAACTTCTTCGTCGAGCTCCCCTCTTTGGCTCGAAAGAACGCTGCAACATCAATAACACTACGCGACAGATCTGCAAACGCCCCTGGAGAACTTCAAATCCGGGTCAGTAAGAGGTACCTTTTCTTCACATATTTGCTCTGCATAATAAAGGCCTTACCCGCCGCGATTTTCCTGGCATCTTGGATTTCTTGGAGGGAGCCCTGGGCTTCAACCCGGCCCTCTTGTGCGCTTTGGTGGGCCTTAGCAAGTTCGGACTCTTGGTCTGCAATCTTGTGCTCCAAGGAATCGCACTTCTTTACGACGTCCTGGAGCTCCTGGTGGACCTCCCCGACCCTTGCCTCGTGTTTTTCGCGGGCGGCTTGTTCCCTTGCCGCTCTCTTTTGGGGCTCAGCCAGTGCGCTCTTGAGGGTCTCCACCTCGGTCGCAGCTCCTGTGAAATATCATGATAACATGATCAACACAAACAATTCATATCTTTCTAGATCTGAATAGGCCATTGCATACCTTGCTTGTCCTCTAGTTGTTTTTTCACACGACCAAGCTCTTCCTCGGCCTGCTCCAAATTCTTCTTCAGTTTGGAGACTTCGGCAGAATGGGAGGTCGCAGCCAGCATCGACGCCTGCTTATTCACATAGACATGTATGGTTAGTCTCCTGCGAAAACTATTTGATCCTCTGTCCGGCTTCTCTTTTCGAGCACCGAACAGAGTCTCAGGGGCTACTGTCTATACTATGACATCATTTTTGCATAATTACGTCGCATACCTCAAAGCCTGTTAGAAGGTTGGTGCAGGCTTCGTTCAGTCCGCTCTTAGCGGACTGAACCCTCTCAACCACCGTACCCATAAGGATACGATGTTCCTCAACAATGGAAGCAGTTTGCAGCGCTTCCAGTAGAGTATTCGGTGCCTCTTGATGGACAGAGATCACCGGCGGAATAGGCGCACCTCCTTCTTTCAAAGGAGGCTGCTTGCCTGATTCCGGAGCCGTATGAGTCTCCGGAATAGTATTCGGCTGGGGGCCGAATTGGATATGGCCCCCATCGCCAGTCTCTAGGGGATTTGCTCCCCCATGTGTCCAGCGGCCGAGGTATCACCCTCTGGCGCCACCCTAATGGCCTCCTGTACCTCTCCCTGGCCTGGGAAGGTCCTTCGGGACAACACCTCTGCGTCGTCCGTGGCCTTGGGAGAGGAGGCCGCCGGAAGTGACCCGCTGTCCATCACCTTTGGGTCCAGCAAATTCCCCGAAGATGAGTAACGCTGGGGGAGGGCGTGGGCCGGGCTGCAGCGCATGATTCGACATATTAAAACCATGAAGTAAAGAAGTGGGATATATGTGTGTATAAGTGCTTTTGAGTACTTACGATTCGGCCAGGGGCTTCTCCCTGGGACGCCACTCGGAGCTACTATCAGTGTCCAACGTGGAGTTATCTATGAGGGAGACCCTCCCCTTCTTGGACGCCTCTACCTCCAGATCCGTGGAGGCCGTCCTCTTCTTCCTTCCCCCCTCAGGGGGAGAGTTGCTTTCTTCCTCCTCCTCGTCATCCTCGGTGGCGGGGGAGGAGTGGGTTTTGGCGTCTTCGGACATCACGTCTGAAGTGCCTTTATGGTGGAGGCCGCCTCTCCCTGCCTGGCCTTTCTTCTTGGCCTTCTTCTCCGGCGCCTGGTACGGTGCCGGAACCAGCATCTTCGTCAGAAGTGGGATAGCTGGGTTTTCAGGCAGCAGAGCCGAACACTGGATCCGCTCCGCCTTCCTTGTCTAGCCCTGGAAAGACATATGGGGAATCTTAGACATCTTCCTTGAATGTACAGGTGAAGGATACACCTTGAAATACGAAAAACTTACCGGACTGGCGGGATGGGTCAGGTTGTACCCACGGTCCTCTGTCGTCTTCGGCCACGTCTCATTGGCCTTAAAAAGCACCTTCCAGATGCCTTCGTGTGTAACGCCGAAGAACTGTTGCAAGGTCTGGTGCTTGGCCAGATCGAAATCCCACAAATTGCAAGTCCGGCTTTGGCAAGGAAGGATCCGGTGAAAAAGCATCACCTGCATCACATTGACAAGCTTGATGTTCTTGTCCACCATGCTCTTGATGCGCGTCTGCAGCGTGGACACCTCGTCTGACGACGCCCAGTCCAGGCCCTTTTCTAGCTAGGAGGTAAGCCGCATTGGGGCCGCGGAGTTGAATTCGGGAGCCGCGACCCAGGTGGTGTCGCGGGGCTCTGTGACATAGAAGCACTACTTCTGCCACCCTTTGACGGTCTCCACGAAGGTACCTTTGGGCCATGAGACATTGGACATTTTGCTCACCATAGCGCCTCCGCACTCTGCGTGTTGACCACCCACCACCTTCGGCTTCACATTGAAGGTCTTGAACCACAATCAAAGTGGGGTGGGATGCGGAGGAAGGCCTTGAACACGACAATGAATGCCGAGATGTTGAGGAAGGAGTTTGGGGCCAGATCATGGAAATCCAGCCCATAGTAGAACATGAATCCGCGGACGAATGGGTGGAGAGGAAATCCTAGCGACGGACGAAGTGAGGGATGAATACCACCCTCTCATGAGGCTCCGGGGTGGGGACGATCTGCCCCTTGGCCGGAAGCCGGTGGGTGATTTTCTGGGCCAAGTACCCCGCCTCCCGGAGCTTCATGATGTCCTTCTCCGTGACGGAGGAGGCCATCCACTTGCCCTGCGCTCCAGATCCAGACATGGTCGGAGTGCTTTTTTGAGGAGGAAAGGATGGAAGCTTGGACACTGGAGCTCGAGAATGGGTGGGCAGAGAGAAAGAAGGCGTGGGTGAAAGGGTGAATCCTTATCTCTTTATAAAGGCAGCAAATATCAAGCGCCTCCCCATTCGCCTTAAAAATCGCCTATTCCCCAAGGGTCGTGCAGATGGCGCGGTTGGATTACCCACGCCCGTATTGATGAGAATCCCGCAATAAGGGGACACAATCTCTGCTTCGACAAGACGTGCCAATGAAAACCGCATTTCGAAACGTGGAGCGGGAGGCTAAAAACGGTTTGAAATAATGACCGGGCAGGGATGTGGCGTCTCGCTACAAAAGTTGTCAGTAGATGGGACCCATGAAATATTATACTCTCTACGGTTGTGTGTGCTACTTGTTTTGCAGAGCCGGACACGTTTTCTGTGTTCGAGGACTACTTTGGAGTATTCAGAGGAGGAACCCGCCTTGCAATGCCAAAGACAATTTGCGCGCCGCACACATCGTCATTGAAGCCTGGTTCAGGGGCTACTGAGGGAGTCCTGGATTAAGGGGTCCTCGGGCGTCCGGGCTATGTGACGTGGGCCGGACTGATGGGCCATGAAGATACAAGATAGAAAACTTCCTCCCGTGTCCGTATGGGACTCTCCTTTGCGTGGAAGGCAAGCTTGGCATTCGGATATGAAGATTCCTTCCTTTGTAAACCGACTCTGTAGAACCCTAGGCCCCTCCGGTGTCTATATAAACCGGAGGGTTTAGTCCGTAGAGGCAATCACAATCATACATGCTAGACATCTAGGGTTTAGCCATTATGATCTCGTGGTAGATCAACTCTTGTAATCCTCATATTCATCAAGATCAATCAAGCAGGAAGTAGGGTATTACCTCCATCAAGAGGGCCCGAACCTGGGTAAACATCGTGTCCCTCGTCTCCTGTTACCATCGACCTTAGACGCACAGTTCGGGACCCCCTACCCGAGATCCGCTGGTTTTGACACCGACAGTCGTCCCAATCAGCATAAATCGTCTCGCGTGATCACCTTGTTGGTCGGATTGCCATACCGACATGTTCGGTTGCCTCGGGGACTTTGGCATCGCTGAGAGAACTCTACCTCATTGAGTGTTCGGCACACGGGCCATATTTCTTTTATTACTCACTTTGCATAAATTATTAATTATGCAACAATTTTTTTAATTTACTATCATTACTATTATCTCCGGCTTGCACTATTTTCTGTGCATAGGTAAATGATCTGGGTTGGGCAGCGCTGTCACCTCGGCGTACCGACGTACCACGTCATCTCAGCTCAACCGGTGGCTTCGTCATCACTTCATTAACCCACGTCGGGGACTTCAGCGTCACATTGCCGGCCTACATTGGTCGTGCCATGTCGCTACTTCGGAGTGTCGAGATCTTTGCTGCGCCACCTCGGGACCAGTTTGGGGGCTGGGACCTTGTCCCGCCGAAAGCTCAGGTCATGCATCGACACCGAGCACATTAACTAGCTAAGTCGCTTTCATGCTCAGAATTTTAAATTTGTGTTCAGTTCAATCGTGCTCACATACGTTGTTTGTTAAAAGAAACACCCTTTGCCCATGTTAACTGGGGGCTCTTAAAATTTACATGAGTCGTTTTATAACAAGTGATTTCTTCTTTGTCATTGCAAAGTCTTTTTCTATCACTCCTTTCTCGACTCGAGTGTGTGGTGAATAGCCGGATAGCCTGTTTTCTCTCTAATGCCGCTCGAGTTTAGTTCGCAAAACTGGCTTAACGAGCAGTACTCCGCCTTTGGGATAGGAGGTTGCAGCCGTAGGCTGACCCGCTTGAAGTCTTGAGATCGAATGCGTCATATTAATGCACGACAGAAGCACAAAAGTAAGACCAATTTTCGGATTGGCACCAAATGACTTGATTTAGTTCAGGCGTAAATTTTTTACTGAAGTTTTTTGGTTTTCCAAGCCTATGGCACTTTTAAACTATTTGTGTGTTTTCAGCATAAGTCCCGCAGTGCATCACCGGACACCTTTAGAGATTTGGCAAAACATTCTCGGATACTGCTTTATATGCATCGGTTTCGAATTGTGTCTTCGGTCAATAGTTGGGTTGCCCGGCTCCTGTGCTTGCCTCCTATGTTCCGCTTTGTTCGGCTAGGTGTGCAAAGGGAGAACCAGTGCGATTGTGCTTCCAGCTCTCATGGTTAAAGCGCCTCAGTGGAGAAAGCCAAAAACTGACTGTCACAATAAGCACAAAATGGTCAGTGATCTGATGACTGTGTTAAACTATAAGGTCGATAGAGGTCACCCCGTGTTAAATGACGGGCCGTTCATAACATTGGCCAAAGTGTTTACAGCTTGACCTCGGCTGTCACCGAACACTAACCGGGGGCTAGTAACTGGCCTCTCAACTTTAAGCTCCTATGACTAAGTGAAAGTTATAAAGCCCGCATATCTGATTGCCTCGTTTCTGCTAACACAACCACCTTCGGGCACCGAGACGTCGGCTAAGGGTTGTTTTGTTATTGTGGAAACACCCTGCATAGCATCTACAAAGGGGTGGAAGCCGACAATGGGCCACTTTCAACTGATAAACGGTCGCAATGGAGTCAAAATAAACATATCATCGGTGTTTATATTTAATATACGAGGGCTGCCTTCCGTAATCATCGTTATAAAGCCATAAATATGCATCAATTTGACTTAAGATTTTCACCAAGCTGGGTTGCCTGGCTCCTGTGCTTACCCCTATGTTCCCGATTGTTCGGCTAGGCGATAAAGGGAGCACCTCTGTGATTGTTACTATCGGGTCATCCGAGTTAGTACCTCAGACTGGGTGAAGCCGAAAGCTAGCAATCTTAAAGGATATAATTGGTCAGCAATGACGGAAGTGAAAATTTACGTTCGCTATGGACCACATAGTTCGGGAACTTTCCCCAAACTAAATCCTCAATATTTTCCTCCCACATTGATCGGAGGTGAGGTTTCATGATCATGATCAGCATGACAACCCAAAGAAAGGAACCGATAGTGGGACTATTTTCTTTGGAAGATGTTTTTTATATTTACTAGCAATATAGTAGTATCTCTCCACATACCTTTGTTTATAAAACCATATGGCCGGATTGCCTTGTTTGTCGTAAAACTTTGCCTTTGTAAAGGCTTTATAAAGTAGGACAAACACTCCCTAGCTACTGGCCGAGGAGATTGAAGCCGATGGTCGGTCAACAAAGTTTTGTTCAATGTGGATCCGAGCATTAATAATGTAAAGTACTTGGATACATAGAATCATTACACATAAAAATTGCGAGTAAAATCCATTTACTGCAACCCATCTTTTAAACCCCTTGGGGCCTACCTTGGCGAGCTTGGATTTTGACCAGCTCTAAGCTCCTTTAAGAGATCTTATTCTCTTCTTGAGAAGTTTGTGTTAAACATAATTTTTTTTTCTGTCAAACGGATATCGATCCTTAATTCAGCCACCCATGCCCACATTAAGGCTCGGGGGCTACTAGGCTTCGCGCTCACTATCTATAAATATAAAAGGGGCACATCGATCCCCTGATCTAGTGTTGCCACCCGACAAGTGGCTCGGGGGCTGATACGTCTCCAACGTATCTATAATTTTGATTGCTCCATGCTATATTATCTACTGTTTTAAACATTATTGGGCTTTATTATCCACTTTTATATTATTTTTGGGACTAACCTATTAACCGGAGGCCCAACACAGAATTGCTA
>NC_053028.1:541137378-541195402 GCF_003073215.2 Triticum urartu
TATGGACAACTTGAGTATCTAGTACTTGAATATCATGTGAATCTCAACATGTTACTCTAATTAATATTAATGGGTTTTAATTACTTAATTGGGATCGGAATGCTGTCAACCATTCTCGATGTTCAACAACTACCATGATAGTTAAATAAATTTATTCCTTTGCAGTAGGGAAAAACTGGCTTTACGCATAACTGTAACCATAGAGCTTTCCACCAGCCATATATGCATGTAGTATAGCTGTTTCATTCCATTACTCTCTATGTGTTACATTGCCAGCATATTCCATGTGCTGACCCGTTTTTGGGCTGCAACTTCTCATGTTGCAGACTTTTCAGACGACGAGTAAGGTGCTTTAGGTCGTGGTTCTATACTCAGTGATGCCGTTGGAGTTGATGGACCCATTTATCTTCCGAGTCTTCCGCTGTTATCGTTATTAGATGGCCTTAAGCCATATTTATTGTAATAAGTTCTCTTTGAGACAACGATGTAATAAGTGTGTGATTGCCACTCTGCTATAAATCCTTCGATGTACTGTGTGGTGTCAGCATTACTGATCCAGGGATGACACCGGAGCACAGTAGACTTGATCCATTCGGGTCGAGTCGCTACATGTCGTTAGCTTTCCAACAAACTTGGTTTCGCCGAATTCAGAGTCCGTTTGCAAAAGTTGTGGTAGTTTTGGTGTTCTGAAAAGGCTGCAGCGGTACTACCGCGGGTAGGAGCGGAAGTAATTTTTTACTACCACTCTTGGGAGCGGTACTACCGCTTGGAGCAGTACTACCGCGGCTACTTCCGTGGCTACTTCTGCTCGGGACCAAAAACTCGTCACAAGTTCAGCGGTGGTAGGCACGGATGTAATTTTTTAGTACCGCTCGCAAGCAGTAGTACCGCTACCCTTAGCAGTAGTACCGCTACCCCTAGCGGTAGTACCGTGATGTCAAGCGGTACTACCACTCTGACGGTTCTTCTAGCTTTTTTGCCTCCTCGCTGTTGCGTTTCAAAGGGCTACTACCGCCCTAGCGGTAGTACCGCTCCTTGGAGCGGTAGTACCACTCGGTGCGGGCTGTGAGCATAACGGTTGGATTTTCCCCCACCTATAAAAGGGGGTCTTCTTCCCCATTGAACCTCATCCTTTTTAGCTCGTGTTCTTCCCCCATTGTTGACCTTCTTCGAGCTTGCTAACTCTCAATCCCTCCAATGATTCTTGCTAGTTCTTGAGGGAAAAGAGACAGGAGATCTAGATCCACGTTTCCACGAATCACTTTCTCCTCTAAGTGAGGGGAACCCCTTGGATCTAGATCTTGGAGTTCTTCGTGTTCTTCTTTTGTTCTTCCTCTCATTTTCCTCCCTAGCATTAGTTGCTTTGGTGGGATTTGGGAGAGAAGGACTTGGGCACTCCATGTGCCCTTCCCATCGCATTTGGTGCATCGGTTTGAGTTCTCCACGGTGATACGTGGAAGTTACAAGTTGAGAAGCTTATTACTCTTGGGTGCTTGGTACCCTTGAGCTTGTTCCTCTTGGGTGCTTGGGCGCCCTAGACGGTTGGTGGGGTTCGTAGCTCAATCATTGTGGTGTAAAGCTCCGGGCAAGCGTCGGGGTCTCCAATTAGGTTGTGGAGATCGCCTCGAGCAATTTGACGGGTACCGGTGACCGCCCCCAAGGGTTGCCAAACTGTACGGGTTCGGTGACCGCCCCCAAGGGTTGCCATTTGTATGGGTTCGGTGAACGCCCTCAAGGGTCCCTTAGTGGAACCACAACATCTTGCATTGTGCGAGGGCGTGAGGATATTACGGTGGCCCTAGTGGCTTCTTGGGGAGCATTGTGCCTCCACACCGCTCCAAACGGAGATTAGCATCCTCAAGGGTGTGAACTTCGGGATACATCATCGTCTCCACGTGCCTCGGTTATCTCTTACCCGAGCCCTTTACTTATGCACTTTACTGTGTGATAGCCATATTGTTTCTTGTCATATATCTTGCTATCACCTAGTTGTTTATCTTGCTTAGCATAAGTTGTTGGTGCACATATGTGAGCCTAGTTGTTGTAGGTTTTGTGCTTGACAAATTAACCGCTAGGTTTATTCCGCATTTGTTCAAGCCTCAACCGTAATTATTTTAAAGCGCCTATTCACCCCCCTCTAGGCGACATCCACGATCTTTCACCCTTGTGTCGAATCAATAAATTTGGCTTGAATACTCTACCCTCGAAAACTATTGCAATCCCCTATACTTGTGGGTTATCAAGACTATTTTCTGGCGCCGTTGCCGAGGATCATAGCTCTATTCTTTGAGCCACTTGGGATTTATATCTGCTTATCATTATGAAGAACTTGAGAGATCCAAAAACCAAGATTTATCCCTCAACTACGAGGGGAGGTAAGGAACTGCCATCTAGCTCTGCACTTGATTCACCTTCTGTTTTGAGTAATCTTGCGACACCTAAACCTGCTTCTGCTATTGATTCTGATATGTCGCATATTATTGATGATGCCACTTCTGCTATGCATGATACTTATGATGAAACTACTTCTATGCTTGATACTACTGTGCCACTTGGTGAATTTCTTGATGAACAACTTGCTAGGGCTAGAGAGAATGAAATTATTGAAACTGATAATACTGATGAAAGTGATGATGAAGGCTCTCCTAATAAATATGAATTGCCTGTTGTGCCTGAGGGCTATTGTAAGTGCATCTAGTGCCACCCCTAGTTGGTTTTGGAGTATTGACGACAAACCTAGTTGAGGGACTAATGTGTTTGTGAGAATTGCAGGATAACACAGGTAGAAGTCCCTCATTGATTCGGTTTTCCTACCAGAGATGACCCCTTAAAATGTATGAAGACATTGAAGTCAAAGGTGGGATGTGAAGACATTCACATTGAAGACTATGACAAGAGAAGACATCGCATGAAGACTATGGAGCGCGAAGACTTAGATCTTTCGTAGTTCTTTTTCTTCTTTGTTGAGTCATAGGAACCACCGTACTGTTAAGTGGGGTCCAAGAGAACCAGTCAGAATGACTAAAGTGATGCTTAATCGAAATCCTATGTCGAGTGAAGACTATGAGAGCGAATCTTGTTCAGAGTTGGACAAGCCAGCTTTGCTTGTAGCCCAAGTAAAGTTGTCGTGTGTGTTTGAAATCTAACCGTTGGAACACGTGTCAGTTCCTTAGTGACCCAGGGTCATTTCAGACAAATCAGGTCGGGTTGCCTAGTGGCTATAAATAGCCCACCACCTACAACCATAAATGGTTGGCTGCTCAGAGTTAAAGTACGGCTTTTGTCATTTGAGAGCAACCCACCTCGAAGCCTTTGAGAGAGAATTCCTTGAGAGGATAAAGCCCTAACCACCCAGAACCAAAGAGTGTTAGGCATCACTTAAGTCTTCTTGTCTGTGTGATCTGAAGACTTATTACACTTGAGGACTGTGAATCCTCCAGCCGGTTAGGCGTCGCGTTCTGAGCATCCAAGAGTCATCGTGGATCGCCAGTGAACGAAGTCTGTGAAGGTTTGGAAGTCTACCTTGAAGACTTACCAGAGTGATTGGGCGAGGACTAGGTGTCCTTAGCTCAAGGGGAATAAGGTGAAGACGAGGTCTTCTGAGTTGAATCTCAGCCTCCCTAACCAGACGTACAGTTGTCACAGCAACTGGAACTGGTCCAACAAATCATTGTCTTCAACGAGTCACTGGTTTCATCCTTCCCTTCCCTTTACTTACTGAGGGAGTCCTGGATTAGGGGGTGTTCGGATAGCCGAACTATACCTTCAGCCGGACTCCTGGACTATGAAGATACAAGATTGATGACTCCGTCCCGTGTCCGGAAGGGACTTTCCTTGGCGTGGAAGGCAAGCTTGGCGATACGGATGTTCAGATCTCCTACCATTGTAACCGACTCTATGTAACCCTAACCCTCTCCGGTGTCTATATAAACCAGAGGGTTTTAGTCCGTAGGACAAGATACACATCAACAATCATACCATAGGCTAGCTTCTAGGGTTTAGCCTCTCTAATCTCGTGGTAGATCTACTCTTGTACTACCCATATCATCAATATTAATCAAGCAGGACCTAGGGTTTTACCTCCATCGAGAGGGCCCGAACCTGGGTAAAACTTCGTGTCCCTTGCCTCCTGTTACCATCCGGCCTAGACGCACAGTTCGGGACCCCCTACCCGAGATCCGCCGGTTTTGACACCGACATTGGTGCTTTCATAGAGAGTTCCTCTATGCTGTCGCCGTCAGGCCCGATGGCTCCTACGATCATCAATGATGATGCAGTCCAGGGTGAGACCTTCCTCCCCGGAAAGATCTTCGTCTTTGGCGGCTTCGCACTGCGGGCCAATTCACTTGGCCATCTAGAGCAGATCGAAAGCTACGCCCCTGGCCGTCAGGTCAGATTCGGAAATTTAAACTACACGGCTGACATCCGCGGGGACTTAATCTTCGACAGACTCGAACCACTGCCGAGCGTGCCGCACTGTCACGACGAGCATGATCTAGCTCTGCCACTAAACAGTGCCCTGGAGGCCGCACCCGCATCGGCTCCGACCCTTATTTCGGAGCCAGCCGCGCCGATCAAGGATGGGCGGTTGGACGCCACCTCGGGGGCTGTGATCCCAACGGTGATTGAGCCGAACACCAGCCCCGTACTCTGCGAGACTCATGACTCCACGAAGCCGGATTCTTCTCCGGACTCCGAACCCTCTGCGCCCCTGCCGATCGAATCCGATTGGGCGCCGATCATGGAGTTCACGTCCGCGGACGTCTTTCAGCACTCGCCTTTCGGCGATATCCTGAAGTCACCGAAGTCTCTCTCTTTATCAGGAGAGCCCTGGCCGGACTACGGTCAGCAAGGTTGGAGTACGGACGATGAAGAAATTCAAAGCCCACCCACCACCCACTTTGTAGCCACTGTCGACGATTTAACCGACATGCTCGACTTTGACTCTGAAGACATCGACGGTATGGACGCCGATGAAGGAGACAATGAAGAACCAGCGCCTGTTGGGCCCTGGAACGCCACCTCGTCATATGACATATACACGGTGGACGCACCAAAAGATGACGACGAGGAGCGGAAGGACGCACCGAAGGCCTATTCCCTCGAAAAGCAGTCAAAACAGCGACGCAAGCGCCGCCCCAAATCCCGCCTCGACAGAAATAGCGATCACACAGACCCAGCACTGGAGCAGGGCGAACCGCTGCCGGACAATGGCAATCCGGATATCCAAACCGAACAAACAAATCCTATCAGGGATAATGGTCCGGACGACATAACGCCGGACAGGCACCCGGAGCATCAGAATGCCCACGAAAGGCTCGTTGCCACCGCAAGGAGCCTTAAAAAGCAGAAGCGAAGGCTCAAGGCCGCGCAAAACAAACTCCAATTCAGATGGAGTAAAATACTTAATACAACAACAATGTACGGCGACGATCGCCCCTCAAAGAGCTACCCAAAGCGGAAGCTGCTACCCGAATTCGATGAGGAGGCCTCCAACCCCCCACAACCAAATATCAAAGCAACCACCTGGTCGAATAGACGACCCCTCTATCAACACAGAACGGCACAATGCCGCTCACAATACAACACGCGACCCACGCGAGGGCTCACACCCAAAGGACGGCGCAATAAGATCCATCTATGGACCATGCAAGCGCGCCCCAGCATACAATGCAACACAACAAGCATCAGAACAACGCGGTACACCCAGTTACAGGGGTGCCGCACACCCCCTATGTTTCACCGATGAGGTGCTGGAGCATGAATTTCCAGAGGGATTCAAGCCCGTAAACATAGAGGCATATGATGGGACAACAGACCCTGGGGTTTGGATTGAGGACTATATCCTTCATATCCATATGGCTCGAGGAGATGATCTCCACGCCATCAAATACTTACCCCTCAAGCTCAAAGGGCCAGCTCGTCACTGGCTCAAAGGCCTCCCCAAAAGCTCCATTGGAAGTTGGGAAGAGCTCGAAGACGCCTTTCGGGCAAATTTTCAAGGAACTTATGTCCGACCTCCGGATGCGAACGATTTGAGTCATATATCTCGACAGCCCGGAGAGTCAGCCCGGAAGCTTTGGAACAGGTTTCTCAGTAAAAAGAACCAGATTGTCGATTGTCCGGACGTCGAAGCCTTGGCAGCTTTCAAGCATAGCGTCCGTGACGAATGGCTCGCCACACACCTCAGCCAAAATAAGCCAAGAACGATGGCCGCATTAACAAACCTCATGACCCGCTTTTGCGCGGGTGAGGATAGCTGGCTAGCCAGATGCAGCACCAGCGACCCTAGTACATCTGAAGTTAGAGATGGAAATGGGAAATCACGACGCAACAACAATAGCAAACACCGGAATAAAGAAGACAGCATGAAGGGCACGGCAGTAAATGCCGGATTCAAAAGCTCCCGGCCAGGTCAAAAGCCGCCCACTAAAGGCACCAGGGATGAACCGTCCAGCCTCAACAAAATTCTGGACCAGGTATGTCAGATACATAGTACCCCTAGCAAGCCCACTAATCATACCCACAGAGAATGTTGGGTCTTCAAGCAGTCCGGCAAGCTCAACGCTGTACACAAGGGGGAGGATACACCAAGTGAAGACGAGGACGAGCCTCCCAAGCAAGACACTGGGGAACAAAAGAAATTCCCACCAGAAGTCAAAATAGTAAACGTACTACACATGATCAAGGAAAAAGAACAATGCGGCACCCCCAGGAAAATATACCCAAGTGCCTGTCACCGCGAAGTCCTGCCAATGGTCGTCTCAACCGATCATTTTCGACCATCGCGATTACTCAGCAAGTATCCGACACGCAGGATGCGCCGCCTTGGTATTAGACCCAGTAATTGGCGGATATCGCTTCACACGAGTCTTAATGGACGGCGGCAGCAGCCTAAACCTAATATACCAGGATACAATCCGCGGGATGGGGTTAGACCCAACACAAATTCGCCATAGCAATACTACCTTCAAAGGAGTAACGCCAGGCCCAGGGGCTCGTTGTACAGGCTCCCTCCTACTACAAGTTATATTCGGCTCCCCCGATAACTTCCGTAGCGAGCATTTAACCTTCCACATCGCTCCGTTTCAAAGTGGCTATCAAGCACTGCTCGGGCGTGAAGCTTTCGCTCGCTTTAATGCAATACCACACTACGCCTCCCTCACACTCAAGATGCCCGGTCCACGCGGCATCATTTCAGTGCACGGAAATATCAAGCGATCTCTGCGCGCCGAAGAGAGTGAGGCTGCCTTGGCAGCCACACACTAAAGGTGCCCGGACTAGCCAAAGCGCCCCATAGGTCATCAAGACCTCAGACACAACTAATCGAGTCTGGCGCCGCTACTTATACCGAATAAATGGTCACACCCCTATTTACAAGGGGCTCAACGCGCGCAGACATGTGGCCATTCCTCCTCATTTTAAATTATGCATAGTTTCTTTAATTATCTTTTTTGCACGACAACCTTTTTCACCTAAATTCTTCTCTTTTACAGACGATCATCGTGCCACACCCGTCCAGGATATGGCACAACGGAGACACAGGCGCAGACGTGCAGTAGGGACCCGCTCCAAGGATTCTTTTTGGATTAAGACCCTGCGTAAACCCTTTTTTACTGTCTCTTGTTGATACATATCCACCGTTGAGAAGGATGCTGACGTCTTGGCATGTGGCCACGCCAGACCAATGCATGTACCTGGACATAAGGGGCTTCTTACGAAGGCCATTATTTAGGCCCGGTTTATACCACAAAGACCGAATACCTTAGGGAGTGTTCGGCATCGCGAGTTTGGCCTATATGCATCAGCGCCAAATCATTGTCTTTGGTTAAATGTTGGGTTTGCCCGGCTCCTGTGTTTTGGTGCCTTACGTTCCGCTTTACCGGCTAAGGTAGCACCAGGAGAACTACTGCGATTGTGCCCTGGTTCATCCGGACGAGCACCTCAGTAGAGAAAGCTGAAAACTGACTGTCATGATCTAGCGCGAGACTGGTCAACCACCCGATGACCCATGGGAATGTTAGAATTCCTCCGCCTTAACGAAGGGCCGCTTTCCATCCAGGCATATAAGCACCCAGGATCGGGAGAGTGCGGAGCCACCAGGGGCTATCTAGTAGCCCCACTGTCAAACTCCTATGGCTAAGTGAAAGTGTTAAAGCATTATAGTCCGGTTGCCTCGCTCGCTCCGCTATCACCTCCTTAATAGGACCAAGACGTTGGGTTAAGTGTGAATGCGTGTTTTTGCGAACACCTCCGCATTATATGCGTGGGGGTTGAAGCCGACGACTGCAATCTTTCAGGTTATACACATGTATACATAAACGGCCGCCCAGGAGGCATCACATTACTTTCAGGCAAAAGTACAAAAGTAGCCTTATGAAAATTTATAAAAGCATTTCGCTTACAATGAGATTGCATGTCACTCAAACATAATATTTTTTGAGCACTGGGTCTCTATCAAACGAGCACCCTCAAGAACTTCCTCAAAGTAGTGCTCAGCAGCCCTTCAACCTATGGCCGAATCCTGCGCTGCAACAGTGGTAGCATCCATCTCCGCCCAGTATGCTTTAGCACGGGCAAAGGCCATTCGTGCGCCTTCTATACACGCCGACCTCTTCATCGCATTAATGCGCGGCACCACGTCAAGGAACTGCTGCACCAAGCCAAAATAGCTGTTCGGTTTTAGCCTTTCCGGCCATAGCTGATCCACAACAGACCTCATGGCGAGTCCGGACAACCTATTTAGTTCGGCCCATTCGGCTAGTTGGTCAGACAACGAAAGTGGACGCTCGGGAGAATGGAATTGTGTCCAAAACAGCTGGTCCACTTCATGGTCCGTCTGACCCTTGAAGTACTTGGCCGCATCAGCAGCGCTCGCCGCCAAATTCGTATACGCATCGTCCGAACTCCACAGCCGATCCAGAGGGGCATACCGTGGATCTCCGAACTTCCTCTGCAGCATAAAGGATTTCCCAGCTTCCCGTAGCTCCTCCTTCTTTGCCCTCATAGCAGAGCGGAGGTCTTTTCCCGTTGCAGCAACCTTCTCAAGGTCCGATGCCTTCGCCTGGTTTTCCTTTTCAAGAGCCCGGCATCGGTCGACGACGGCTTTTAATTCTACGGCCATATTGGCCATCTTATCCCGGCTCTCGCCATGCGCGGCCTTCTCGGCTCGCAACTCTTCGGCCGCCTTCAAAGCAGCCGCATTACCCAATCTTGCTTGTTCCTTGGCTCGGGCAAGTTCCACCCACAAGGTTTCAACAGTGGCAGCTCCATCTGCAGTAATAACATGTTAAATATACTGGCTTCATGCTGCTCTTACTATGCGGCGTTTACCAGATAATAACACCTACCCTGCGCCTCGTCAAGCCTTTTGTTAACAAGCTCGATGACGGCGTCTGCCGCATCCAACTGCCATTTTAAATGGGCAAACTCGCTAGTCCGGCTAGCCACCGGAGCTTCCATCACCTGCTCATACAAACAGTATGGTTACTACTTGGGATTATGATCCTCTGATCGTCGTCGTTCCCAATGACAACCAGAGTCTCAGGGGCTACTATCTACACAGGGCACACTTAGCATGTGCAGGACTATCATACATTATTTTACGTACCTCAAAACCTATCAGTAGACTCATAAAAGATTTATGCAATCCTCTTTCGGCGGACAAGATTCTCTCCATCACCGTATTCATCAGCACACGGTGTTCATCTGAGATGGCCGCTTACCCCACCAACTCCCTCAGAACATCCGACCGCACACTAGACGGTGCCGGACTCGTTTGTCTGCTCTCTTCGGGAGCCGGACACTGGGAACTTCGGGGGTCGATGGGATTATCTTCTGGCCTCGCCGGACTCGGAGAGGCCCTCCGCGACGACACATCAGGGTCACCCGCTTCCGGAGCGGAGGAGTCTAGAGGAGGCGTTTTGCTCTCCATCATCTCTGGAAGAAGATCCCCCGAAGACGAGCTCATTTGAGAGGGGCCAAGGCCCGAACTGCAAAGATACATGCAGTGGTTATCTTCTCAGAAGAAAAGACGAGATATCTTTACTATTAAGGTATTTTGGGTCGCTTACGAATCGTGGGAGAATTGATCCCCCCGAGGACTTTGTGCGGCAACCGCACCCCCCGGGGTAGGACCCTCTGTGGGAGACTTCTTCTCCCATTTCGAAGCTTCGGCTTCCGAATCCCCAGACGCAATCCTTTTCCTCTTCTGGTCGTCTTCCTTCGTGAAGATGCTCGCTCCCTCGGCTGGAGCGGCCAGCGTTTGGGGCCCGCGACTGCCCGCATTTTCCTTCAAGGGCTCCGGGCAAGGTGCGGTCTGGAGCATCTTTTCCAATATCGGATTTTCCAAACCCTCAGGGAGGGGGGCCGAGCACCGAATCAACTTCGCCTTCGTTAGCCAGTCCTGGTCAAAAAGCGAACTCTCAGAAATAACTTCGCATCAAAGGAGAGGTAGTACGCTCGGTAGGAAGATGCCTTGCCTGCTCGGCGGCACGGTTGCTACTCAGGCCCACGTCCTCGGTAATTTCCGGACACTCCACTTGAGGTCCGAAGAACAACTTGTACATCTCCTCATGCGTCAGGCCGAGGAAATTTCGAATGGCGCGTGGTCCCTCGGGATTGAACTCCCACAAGCGAAGAGGCTGGCGTTTGCAAGGCTGGACTTGACGAACCAGCATAACTTGTGTTACCGCGACCAAACTAAAATCTCCATTAAAGAGATCTTGAATGAGGCTTTGCAGTATAGGCACGTCCTTGGATGGACCGCAACTCAATCCTCTGCTAATCCATGACACCAGCGGTGGTGGAGGGCCTGGGCGGAAGACAGGGGCGGCCGCCCACTTGGCACTTCTAGGAGCCGTGATGTAGAACCATTCCTGTTGCCACAATTCAGACACCTCTGGAATGGAACCTTTGGGCCATGCATCTCCCGTCATCTTGTGTATTGAGGCGCCTCCACACTCCGCATGTTGCCCCTCGATCATCCTCGGTTTTACTTCAAAGGTCTTGAGCCATAGGCCAAAGTGAGGGGTAACCCGGAGGAAGGCCTCGCACACAACAATAAATGTCATGATATGAAGAAAGGAGTCCGGAGCTAGATCATGGAAATCTAGCCCGTAGTAAAACATCAAGCCCCTGACAAAAGGATCCAATGCAAGGCCTAGACCTCGGAGGAAGTGGGAGACGAACACGACGCTCTCGTTGGGTTTGGGGGAGGGGACGGCCTGCCCCCGGGGAGGCAGCCGATGCAGAATCTCGGTGGTCAGATATCCGGCCTCCCTCAACTTTTTGACGTCTTCTTCCGTGATGGAAGAAGGCACCCATTGGCCTTGAAGGCTAGATCCGGACATGACTGAAGGTTCGGAGCACATGACCTGAACTTTGGGCGTTTGAGCTTGAGGTGGGGGAAGGATTCGATTAAGCACAGGAGGGAAAAATAAAAGGCCTCGTCCCTTTATAAAGAGGGTGGATATCGAGCGTCCTCTCCGTGTCCGTTTGGACTTGCCTATGATCTAAGAGTCCTAGAAGCGATTGGGTTACCCACACCCGTATTGATGAGAATCCCGGGATAAGGGGACACAATCTCTGCTTTGACAAGACGTGCCAAGGAAACCGCCTCGCATGACGGGCTGAGGGGGGATAATGAAACCACTCGGATAAAGGCTTGGCCGTGGTGTGTCACGCTACGGAATACGTCAGCAGATTAGATTTGTGTAAATATTATTCTCTCTATGGCAATATGTGGAAACTTATTTTGCAGAGCCGGACACTATCTTTGTGTTCAAAATCTTCTATGAAGTACTTGGAGGAGGAACCCGCCTTGCAATGCCGAAGACAAACTGCGCGCCGGACTTGTCGTCATTGAAGCCTGGTTCAGGGGCTACTGAGGGAGTCCTGGATTAGGGGGTGTTCAGATAGCCAAACTATACCTTCAGCCGGACTCCTGGACTATGAAGATACAAGATTGAAGACTCCGTCCTGTGTCCGGAATGGACTTTCCTTGGCGTGGAAGGCAAGCTTGGTGATACGGATGTTCAGATCTCCTACCATTGTAACCGACTCTATGTAACCCTAACCCTCTCCGGTGTCTATATAAACCGGAGGGTTTTAGTTCGTAGGACAAGATACACATCAACAATCATACCATAGGCTAGCTTCTAGGGTTTAGCCTCTCTAATCTCGTGGTAGATCTACTCTTGTACTACCCATATCATCAATATTAATCAAGCAGGACGTAGGGTTTTACCTCCATCGAGAGGGCCCGAACCTGGGTAAAACTTCATCTCCCTTGCCTCCTATTACCATCCGGCCTAGACGCACAGTTCGGGACCCCCTACCCGAGATCCGCCGGTTTTGACACCGACACTTACTGTTGGTTCTTGTGAAGTCATTGTACGATAGCATCACCATTCGACTTCACTAAGTGATTACGTGTACTGATTGGTTTCTCAATATTTTCCTACCTGATCCTTACTGCCTAGCTGCTATTTGTCATTGTGCTTTCACTTCATTGAATACGTGACTATGGTTTGCCTAGTGTAGTCTACCTTCCGCTGCATGGTAATAGGTTTATTTCTATCATTTGTTTTCGAAACTTACATGTTTTGAAGACTTTCATAAAAATCGCCTATTCACCCCCCCTCTAGTCGATCACTAGCACTTTCAATTGGTATCAGAGCAAGGTACTCCCTTGTTCTGTGTGATTCGGTTTAACCACCTGGAGTTTTAGCTATGTCGACTGCAGGGATAATTAAAGTCTCCGCTGCGTGCCCCGTCTTCGATGGAACTGAATATCCCTACTGGAAGAATAAGATGCGCATGCATCTTGAAGCCATTGATGTCGACCTATGGTATGCCATCAAGAACGGCGTTGCCAAGGCTGGAGAAGGTGTCACTGCCGATGATGTCAAGAAGTTCGTTCAACTGGACTCTACTGCCAAGAATATCATCTGTGGTCATCTGACCAAAGGACAGTATGGCCGCGTGAGTGCTTTGGAAACATCTAAGCTAGTCTGGGACTGGCTATCCAAGGTCAACGAAGGCGTCTCAACCCAGAGAGATCAGAGAATCAGTGTCCTTCGCAACCTCTTCAACCGCTTCAAGAGAAATGACAATGAGAATGTCCAGCTCATGTTTGATCGACTCACTGACATCACAAACGAGCTTCAAGCCCTCGGCGCTACTGAGATCACCAAGCGTGAAGTCGTCAAGACACTCCTGAGATCACTTGATAGTTCGTTTGACACCCTAGCCCTGATGATTCAAGAACGTCCTGATTTCAAGACACTCGATCCGTCTGACATACTTGAGAGGCTCAACACACACGAATTTCAGCTTTCTGAGAAAAGAGACATCTACGGTCCCAACTATGGGCGAACTCGTGCCTTGAAGGCAAAGGCTGTCTCCTCATCTGAAGAAGAATCTGACAGCAGTTCTGATGATCCTGAAGACATTGGAAGGGAGCTTGCTATGCTTGTGAAGAAGTTCCAAAAATTCACCAAGAAGAAAGGCCTCAGAAAGTCTTCACGATCAAGCTCAAGGAATGATGAAGCTTCTGCTCATGACTACAAGAAGAGAACATGTCACAAGTGCAAGAAACCTGGCCACTACATCTCTGAGTGTCCACAGTGGGACAATGAGAACAAGAAGAAGAAGAAGAGCAAGGAGTATGACTCTGACGACAAGAAGAAGAAGAAATACTCAAAATCTTCTTCCAAGTCTTCCTCCAAGTCTTCATCACACAAGAAGAGCTCATCTGGCAAGGCACGTGCGTTTGTTGGCAAGGAAATGGACTCTGAGGAGGAGTCCGCTTCTGAGGAGGCGGAGGTGGAGTCTGAGGAGGAGTCCGATTCTGGCGTTGCAAGTCTGGCTACAGCATACGTTGCCAAGTCCATCTTCAACACTGAAGACAATGATTTCATCACCGACACCGATGCAAATGACAAGGGCTACTCCGCTCCTTCCTACTGCTTCATGGCACGCGGTGCCAAGGTAAACACACGCACTACTCACTATCAAACATCTAGTGACGATGACTCTGATTGTGGTTCCAAACCCAGCTACAAGACACTTGCTAAAATTGCAACTGAACAACAAAAAGCTATGGAACACATTAAAAACTGTTAGACAAAAGCGATGATCTGTTAGACGCTGAAATGACTCGATCTCAGTCCTTAATTGAAGACATAAAAAATCTTCACGTTAAGTATGAGGAACTTGAAAGTCATCATGAAACGCTCTCAACAACTCATGAAAGGCTTTCCTATGATTATCTTTAAAGGAAGCAAGATCTTGAGAAATTGAGAGCGGCTCATGAAGATCTTCAAAAGGAAAACGAGTCACTTCGCGCCGAACAGATCAGTTCAGCTCAGGAAGGATTTGAACCACCATGTCTTAAATGCATTGAGCGTGATAACGCTACTTCTGTTGCTGAATGTTCTACTGCTGCTACTGTTGCAATATCTTCAACTGTTGATGTGGTAACTAACCCCTCTGCCGAGGATACCACCGCTATTGCTGATGAGAATGCTAGGTTGAAGACACTGCTTGAAACAGGGATGTACAAAAGTCTCAAAGGGCATCAGACACTATGTGATGTCCTCAAAAGGCAGATCCTGAACCGAAACCCTAGGAAAGAGGGTGTTGGGTTCGAAAGGAAAATGAATGCTGATGGCTCTTACTGGAAACCTGAGCAGTACCCCAAAACCACATGGGTTGCTGCAAAGGAACCTTCAGCAGATCCATCCACCCTATCTGGCTTCACTTGTGCTAACCCCATTGTTATTGATGAATCCTTTGATGCAAACTATAAACTGTTTAAGAATCAGAATGGTGAAGTGTTTGCCAGGTATATTGGTACTAACTGCAGGAATGGACCGCCTATGAAGAAGATCTGGGTGCCGAAAAGGTGTTTGGAGAATCTCCCTGTGAATGTCATCATGACACCACAAGTGAAGAAGACAAACCCCAGACCACAGGCTTCATACAGACAGAGGACTCACCTGAGTCACACTAACGCAAATGTTTTGCAGGGAAGCCATACTCAGGCCTATGAATATGAGCGCGGTCCATCAAACCGCCATGTTCATAAGACCAAGAACTATTCTACTTATTCTTATGAGTACTATTGTCCACCTGCAAGACTTTTTGCTAGGGCTCCAAAGCCAAAGTTCTCAGATGCTGCACTTAGACTTATTGCTTCGAAGCCACCCCTGAAGATGTGGGTGGCTAAGAAAGCTTAACTCTCTTTTGCAGGGAAAGGTCTCCAGCAGAAAACCAAAATCGTCTGACACTATTGCTGGGGACCTTAAACATCTTGTAGGGCGCTAGATCAAATGCCCAAATGGTCTTATTATGTGCTTTGTTCCCGAATCACTTGCAACTTGCCCTATCAATCCTAATCTCGATCTAAGCTTTAATAATCCACTGGTTCGTCAAATGTTTTTGCTTCACAATTCTCTTCGTGAAGCCTATCCCCCTAACTGCACTGTAGGGTACAACACTAGCTGCTTCAGAATGGATTATTGATAGTGGGTGTACAAATCACATGACTGGCAAGCGAAGCCTTCTCATGGACTCAACTTTACGTCCATCTGACAAAAGTCACATCACATTTGCTGACACTGGTAAAAGCAAGGTATTGGGTCTAGGTAGAGTTGCAATCTCAAGGGATCAACACATGGATAAAGTCATGCTTGTTGAATCCCTTGGTTTCAACTTAATGTCTGTCTCAATGCTTTGCGATTTAAACATGATTGTGATGTTTGGAAAATATCGTTGCCTTGTACTAATGGAATCTGACAAGTCTCTAGTGTTTGAAGGGTATCGGAAAGATGATTTGTACATGGTAGATTTCTCAGTAGGACCACAACTTGCAGTATGTCTTCTAGCAAAAGCTTCTGAATGCTGGCTCTGGCATCGAAGGCTAGGGCATGCTGGCATGAGGAACCTCCACACCCTTGCAAGGAAGAAGCATGTCATAGGCATCGAGGGCGTCAATTTCAAGAAGGATTACTTATGTGGTGCCTGTGAAGCAGGAAAGATTACGAGGGCCAAGCATCCCTCGAAGACAATCATGACACCGACTCAACCCTTCGAACTACTACACATGGATCTCTTCGGTCCCACTCATTACTCAACTCTTACTACTACTGCTTGTCTCTATGGCTTTGTCATTGTTGATGATTATTCAAGATATACTTGGGTGCATATAATCCTTTACAAGACTGAAGTGCAGGATGTCTTCAGACGCTTCGCCAATCGAGCAATGAACAACTATGGCGCCAAGATAAAGCACATCAGAAGTGACAATGGCACTGAATTCAAGAACACTGGCCTAGATACATATCTTGATACTTTGGGCATCACACATGAAATCTCAGCTCCGTACACACCACAGCAGAGTGGCGTCGTCGAACGCAAGAACAGAACACTTATTGAGATGGCTCGGACGATGCTTGATGAATACAAGACTCCAAGAAAATTCTGGCCTGAAGCCATTGACACTGCATGCCATATCATCAACCGTGTTTATCTTCACAAGCTTCTGAACAAAACATCCTATGAGCTCCTTACTGGCAAGAAGCCAAATGTCAGTTACTTCAGAGTATTTGGCGCCAGGTGCTGGATCAAGGATCCACATCACACCTCAAAATTTGCACCAAAAGCACATGAGGGTTTTATGCTTGGATATGGAAAGGATTTGCACTCCTACAGAGTCTTCAATCTCTTTCATTATAAAGTGGTTGAAACAGTGGATGTGCGGTTCGATGAGACTAACGGATCACAAAGAGAGCACTTGCCAAATGTGCTAGATGAAGTTCCATCCAGTGGATCAATCAAACTTATGGGAACTAGAGAAATCATACCTTCTGAAGCTCAACTTGAAGAGGAACTTATCATCTCCGCACCTGATCAACCTGAAGACAATGCTCAGCCTGAAGACAATCCCTCTAACAATGACAATGATCAGCAAGAGCAAAATCTTCGTCCTGTACATCCCCGTGTTGCAAATGAAGTACAAATTGAGAGAATAATTGATAGCATCAATGCACCAGGTCCACTCACTCGTTCAAGGGCAACACAACTAGCAAATTTCTGTGGGCACTTCGCATTCGTCTCAATAACTGAACCCAAGAAAGTTGAAGAAGCCTTCATGGAACCTGAATGGATTCAAGCTATGCAAGAAGAGCTTCAGCAGTTTGAGCTGAATAATGTATGGGAACTGGTTAAGCGTCCTGATCCACGGAAGCACAATATAATAGGCACCAAATGGATATATCGCAACAAGCAAGATGAGCATGGTCAAGTTGTCAGAAACAAAGCTCGTCTCATTGCTCAAGGATACACTCAAGTTGAAGGGATTGACTTCGATGAAACATTTGCTCCTGTGGCTAGACTTGAAGCCATACGCATACTGCTGGCCTATGCAAATCATCATAACATAATTCTATATCAAATGGATGTGAAGAGCGCTTTTCTTAATGGCAAGATTGAAGAAGAAGTGTATGTTTCACAACCGCCTGGCTTTGAAGATCCAAAACATCCTGACATGGTGTACAAGCTCAACAAGGCACTGTATGGCCTCAAACAAGCCCCTCGGGCTTGGTATGACACACTCGAAGACTTCCTGAAGAGCAAAGGCTTCAAATCTGGTTCGCTCGACCCCTCTCTCTTCACGAAGACATATGATGGTGAACTGTTTGTGTGCAAAATATATGTGGATGACATTATCTTCGGCTGCACCAATCAGAAATACAGTGAAGAGTTTGGATATATGACGCAAGAGCAATATCAGATGTCCATGATGGGTGAGCTGAAGTTCTTCCTTGGTCTTCAAATATGTCAGCAACGCAACGTCATCTTTATATCACAAGAGAAGTATCTCAAAGATTGCCTGAAGAAGTTTGGTATGCAAGACTGCAAAGGCTTCACGACGCCAATGCCAGCCAAACATCATCTGGGTCCCGACGACAATGGTAAAGAGTTCGATCAAAAGGTATACCGCTCCATGATTGGTTCTTTACTTTATCTATGTGCATCTAGGCCAGATATTATGCTTAGTGTTTGCATGTGTGCTCGATTCCAAGCGACACCAAAGGAATCGCATCACTTAGCTGTGAAGCGAATTCTTTGATATTTGGCTTACACCCCAACTCTAGGATTATGGTATCCAAAGGGCTCAGAGTTTGATCTGGTTGGATTCTCGGATGCTGATTATGCTGGTGACAAGGTGGATCACAAGTCTACATCAGGCACATGTCATTTTCTGGGACGATCACTTGTATTTGGTCTTCAAAGAAGCAGAACTGTGTATCTCTCTCCACTGCTGAATCTGAATACATTGCTGCTGGATCTTGCTGCGCTCAGCTTCTGTGGATGAAGCAAACACTCAAGACTATGGCATTCATCTGAAGCAAGTGCCACTCTATACTGCGACAACGAAAGCGCCATCAAGATTGCCAACAACCCAGTTCAGCACTCGAAGACAAAGCACATTGAAATTCGTCATCACTTTCAGAGATCATGTTGTGAAGGAAGATATTGATATCATACACGTCAACACTGAAGAGCAATTGGCAGATATCTTCACCAAGCCCTTGGATGAGAAGAGATTTTGCAAGTTACGATGTGAGCTAAATATCTTGGAATCCTCAAATGTCCTGTGATCAGGCACACATCCTAACACTTATGCATATTGATGACTTAGATGTGCAACACACGAAGTAAAGTATATCTTCAATCAATGAAGACATACATTCTAAGTGTGAATACATTAATGTGGAATTTGACTTCGGAGCGCCACGATAATTGTGCGCCGTGTCTGGGTCTAATACTTCCTATACGGTGGGTAACGCCACCACCAAATGTTCTGTTTGAAGTGTTTCACTCATGGCGTTATATTTGCTATGTCTTCACATTTGGTTTGGCTTCAATCTCAACATGTCTTCATGATTATCTTCACTATGTTGATTATATATATACTAGTGTTCTGTCCTCTACAGCATTCACTTATAGCTATGTCTTCTTGTTGAATCTTTTGAACTAAGTGAATGTGATCAGACCCTAACCTCTCTATGCTTTCTATCTCAAACTCTATCTCTCCAAATCATATGCATTCTACTGAAACTGTCGAATGTCTTCTCTGCGTCCTTGTTAGTAGAAGATACAGAGACAAACATTAAGTCCGTTTTCAATGCTCATTCCTTCACCTGAAACCCGGAGAAGTGGGAACGACCACCCGACAATCCAGGCGTGCGTGGGACGTGGAACAACCCCCGATATGTTGCATGACGGCCATGTACCCCTCAGATGCGAATCGCCAGGGGCACCTGTGTAATAACGCAGTGCCGCCCCTGTACCTATAAATACACACTTCACAGCGGTCATTATCTCTTCTTCCACTCTCGCACGAACCCTAGCGCCACCGCTAGCCCTCGACGACGCCGGCGATGAAGCGCTTCGCTGCCGCAACCTCTCCGACGCCGTCTTCACACCGACCACGGACATCGTCCTCTCCGCCGTCGCCATAGGTGTCCTCCGTCGCCAAGTTAGGGCATGGAAGATCGAACTGCTCGGCCTCCTCTTCCACTCAGTCTAGCAGTTCTACGTGTGGTAAATAAAACTTCCTTTTTACGGCCCCTTTGATCCTATAGCTTTGTCACTTTCTACCACAAGCAGTTTCTATTCACACAAGTTGGATCTCTTTCATACTGCATCTCATAACATGCCTAGTATATTCATTTATGCTTCACAAAGTAGTTAGATTCCTCACTTGTACTGATCTCTGGATTCGTACAAATCTGGAACCAACTCCTTATCTATGAGTGAATGTCTTCGCACGATGAGTTCAATGTCTTCTAAACTGATTTATCTTCAAAATCTTCTGAGAATGCATATGACCTCTTCCCCTTCCCTCGCACCTTAGTGCTGTCACAGGTACATGTCCGTGGGAGAATCCCTTGGTTCTCATAGTCTGCATTCATTTGCAAAATTCTTACAGTATCACATAAATTCTCCCGAAGCCAGTTCCTGTCTATCCAGCAAGCGAAAGCCTTTGAAGCCTTTGAACGTATTGAAGCCTTTAAGTTTAAAGTTCATGGCTTCAGAGAAATTAGCAAGGAAGGGTGGCAGAAAGCGTCGTGGAGAAACATCAAGAGATCTGCCCGATGACCTCTCAGAGCTGTACAAGACAGATCCTGAAGAGGATTACAATCAGCGCAAGACACGAATCCAATGGATTCGACGCTATTGGGCAGAACAGTGGTTCAAGTACATATTTGTGACCAAGGAATATGCTGAAAAGAATGCCATCAAGCGACCATGGGGAGACATCCTCTATAAAAATCTTCAACCCAAGACCAGAGATGAAGCCATTGAACGAGGCTTCTATCCCTGCATGGTCCGTGGACCATAGCCTGCGGATGCTGACCCGTCGTCTCTGCTATGGTGTCGTGACGACAATCTGTTTAAGTGCAACTTCCAGTTTGCCCAGAACTCAGCGAAGCAGAAGAAGACTTTGGGTTTAGATTTCAACCCTGGTCCCTCTGCTCCCCGTGCCGATGGAACTCGCGAAGCTGAACCCAATCTTCTTGGGCCCTTCTACAATCTTGAAGGCCTCATCACACACATCATGGTTCAAGGGACAGCCGTGAATGAGCCTGCAGATGACGCTGAATCAGATGAAGCGCCTGCGGCGCCGAAGCCAAAGAAGCTGAAGCAACCAAAAGCTTCAAAGCCTGCCTCTGCACCAAAAATCTCACGGGCGAAGCCACTGGCAACTGCACCTCCTGAAGACAGTGTGCAGTCTGAAGATTTGTCACGCATCTCCAAGCCCCAGAAGGTCAAGATGCCTCTGCCACACACCGGCCAAGAACTGACAGCTGCTGCCATTCTGCGGAATGATGACATTGATCTGTCTAGTGATGAAGATCTTGTAGATGACGCTCTTGAGCAACTCATCAAGAGTAAAGAAGAAGCAGAAATCTTCAATGATCTGCCTCTCTTTGACGTGACAATCATCCACAACTTCATTGATGAGTGGTTTGACACGCCCAGCATCAGCTTCGATGATCTGCAACTTCCCATTGGCCTCAGTGTCGCCTTCCATGGCGCCATTGCTTCAGAGTTAGCTATCACCCAGAGCATTGTTGAACTGAAGCAGAAGATTGACTTTGAAAAATCTCAGTTCAAGAAGCATATGGCCAAGCTCAGCGTGCAAGAAGTGAAGAACTTCAAGATTATGCTGCACGAGCTCAAGGAAGCCTTTCTCAAGAAACGTGCAGAAGCTCAGGGTTCTAGTGAGCGCATGAAGGTTCTGGCTGACAGATGTGTGCAAGCCTACAATGAGGCTGAGAAGCGCAAGGCCCTTGGGCGTCCCGGCATCGACCCCAGGATGGCTGCAAAGAAGAAAAAGAAGCCCGCTACGACTGAACCCGACGCACCAAGGCAGGAAGCAGATCCCATTGTCTTCCCAACTAGCATGACTGGCCCGAAGCCAAAGGCCAGGTCAACCGCTTCAGAACTAAAGAAGACCAGGACTGCTGAGGCTGAAGCCAGGAAGAGGAAACATGCTGAAGCCTCTCCTACTGCCCCCTCCAAGAAGAAGAGGAAGACCAAGAAAGAACGGGCTGCTCCCACAGAGCCCTTGATTGTTGAACCCATCTCCATGGTTCACCCTGACGCTGAACCTCAAGAGCGCCAACTGACTGTCCATGAGCCTGCTTTCACAGGGGCTCATGAACCTGAAGACATTCCAGCAGCTGATCCCATCGCTGCTGAAGACATTGGTCACCATGACCATGTTGAAGATGATGCAGTTCTTCCTCAGCTCGAGCACCAACAGGTATCATCACCTGTGCTAACGCACAGCGAACTCATCAGCATTGGTCGTCCACTGACGCCAATTGTGCAGGATGCTTCATGGGATGATCGCCCACAAGAGGAAGAAGACTACGAGGCCCAGCCAACACCAACTCCACAGGCGTCGCTCGCGTTGTGCAGGCTTCGCAAAGGTCCAAGGCCTCAAGTCTCTGCGTCTGAAGCTAAAACTGCTGAAGACATTCCGGCTGCATCAGCCGATGAAGAAGAAGTACCACAAGCTGCTACTCCCCTGTCCCACCAAGAAGCGGTTCTCGAGGAGAACATGATTGTGGCCGACCCTCCAGCTCGTCAAGTGGAGGTTGAAAATCTTGAGTCTGCCACCACCAACACCACTGAAGCCACTGACACTGTCATGGCTGAAGCAAATGTGGAGCCCTTACCAACAAAAGCATCAGAAGTCAGCGAAGCCACTGATCCCGCTGCTTCTTTTCCTGCGTCTGCTGCCGGTCCCCAGTTCGACTATCATGTTGAGCACAGGCCTCAGATACAGAAGCCAATCCCAAGATTGCCCAGGTTCCCAGGTCCTGCATCAACACCTGGATCCTTCAATATCAATGGCTTCAGAGCAGACAACACATTCTTCAATAGCTCCAGGAACCCCTACTCAAGGGAAAGAATATCATCTGATCGGTTCTGGAGCTATCCGCAGTGAAGCTATTACTCGTGCATTCTTTACAATCAAGGTCGCATCTTCCCACACAAGCATCTTGACATTGAAGCAATAGCTGGTCTGCCCTGTCTGGAAGAAGCTCTGGATTGCTTCAAAGAGGTTGGATTGCTGCCGTTCGTCACTGACCAAGAGCATTGGAATGAAGAGTTGCTGTTCCAATTCTATGCCACACTTCACATCCACGGGTATAACAGAGATCCGAAGACTTGGGTCCTGGAGTGGATGACAGGAAGCGTTCATCACGAAGCCAAAGCCTTTGACATCATTGAGCTCACTGGTCTACCCACTGCTGGCGATCTCTACGAATCTGGCTGTCAACTTCACAGTGAAGCTGTAGAGAGCATCTTTCAGAAGCCTGAACCTAATATGAGTCAGATGCTTAGTATGATGAAGCCATTGCCCCAAGATGCTGCATATCCCAAGGAGTTCTTCGTTGAAGACCTTGAGTACCTGCCGAGGAACCTCTAAGTCTTCAAAATGCAGAGCATCAAAGTTTTTCTCAGAACGTTGAAGGCGTTGAACCAGTAACTCGTGTGTATCCTTTGGCTGGCACTACACGTGCACCGCATCCTGCTCTCACTGAAGCCACTGATAGCACCATTGCCCAACGACCCAAGAAGCGCACTTGTGTTCTCAATGACCGAGTGCTTCTGGTGGCTCTTCATCAGAAACAGGATAGGCATCATGACTGGCTGAAGCATCAAATGCAAAGCCTCTTGGTGGATGTTAATCGCATTCGCAATCTTGCCACCAAGAATGCCTTTGTTGCTCATGAAACCTCTCGACGCACATGGAAAGGGCTGACGCTGATGTGTTCTGAAGATGATCTTCAAGAGGATGGCTTCTCTGAGCGCTTCAAGTTTGACTCCACACCTCCTCGAAGGGCAGTGCTGCGATGAACTCCATCTCTTGAAGACTCTGAGTTCTCTTCCTCTACTACAACTGTAAATGCCAGAGTCATCGAGGATGAAGACGATGCTACTTCACCGCCACCTCCTTCAGCATGCGTCGACACTGCTCCAAGTTCTTCTGCACCACCAAACACCACTGACGACCCTGCGGCTTCACCTATTCTTCATGGGAATGAGTACAAGCTCTATGTCTTCGAACCTTTTTGGTCCTTACTGACAAAAGGGGGAGAAGCATATGAGTTTGATAGTCTTCGAGCGGGTCCATATGGGCGGGTGCTTTATATTTTGCTTCGTGTTTACAACTCTCGTTTTGATACATTTGGTTCTTTGAGTTGTAACACTTAAACTCGATGGTCGTCTGCTACTTATTTGCCACCTTGTGATGCGATGATAAATTCCGCATGTGCGACGATAAATTTCGCACTTAGATCATTTTGCAGACGTCCATTTTCCATTATGCATGCCATTATCTCCACATACCTTCACATGCATAGTGGATTGTCATCATAAGTTGAAGTGGATCTCCACAAGCACAACCTGCCATGTGCATTTGCATTCCAAAAGCAAATTACTTATATGCACATCTTCAGGGGGAGCCCTTGCAACTTATGAAGACAATTCCTTATCCTTTACAAGTTCACATATTGTATTCCCCGTTGAAAACTTCAATTAGTTTGTCATCAATCACCAAAAAGGGGGAGATTGTAAGTGCATCTAGTGCCGCCCCAGTTGGTTTTGGAGTATTGACGACAAACCTAGTTGAGGGACTAATGTGTTTGTGAGAATTGTAGGATAACACAGGTAGAAGTCCCTCGTCGATTCGGTTTTCCTACCAGAGATGACCCCTAAAAATGTATGAAGACATTGATGTCAAAGGTGGTATATGAAGATATTCACATTGAAGACTATGACAAGAGAAGACACCGCATGAAGCCTATGGAGCTCGAAGACTTAGATCTTTCGTAGTTCTTTTTCTTCTATGTTGAGTCATAGGAACCACCGTACTGTTAAGTGGGGTCCAAGAGAACCAGTCAGAATGACTGAAGTGATGCTTAAACATAACCTATGTCTTCGAGTGAAGACTATGAGAGCGAATCTTGTCCAGAGTCGGACAAGTCAGCTTTGCTTGTAGCCCAAGTAAAGTTGCCATGTGAGTTTGAAATCTGACTGTTGGAATACGTGTCAGTTCCTTAGTGACCCAGGGTCATTTCGGACAAATCAGGTCGGGTTGCCTAGTGGCTATAAATAGCCCACCCCCTACAAACATAAACGGGTGGCTGCTCAGATTCAGAGTACGGTTTTTGTCGTTTGAGAGCAACCCACCTCGAAGCCTTTGAGAGAGAATTCGTTGCGAGGATAAAGCCCTAACCACCCAGAGCCAAAGAGAATTAGGCATCACTTAGGTCTTCTTGTCTGTGTGATCTGAAGACTTATTACACTTGAGGACTGTGCATCCTCCAGCCGGTTAGGCGTCGCGTTCTGAGCATCCAAGAGACATTGTGGATCACCGGTGAATGAAGTTTGTGAAGGTTTGGGAGTCTACCTTGAAGACTTACCAGAGTGATTGGGCGAGGTCTGTGTGACCTTAGCTCAAGGGGAATACGGTGAGGACTGGGTGTCCTGAGCTGCGTGTTCAGGACTGGGTGTCCGGGACTGTGTGTCCTCAGGTTTAAATACCTAGCCGCCCTAACCAGACGTACAGTTGTCACAGCAACTGGAACTGGTCACATCATTGTCTTCAACGAGTCACTGGTTTCATCCTTCCCTTCTCTTTACGTACTGTTACTCCTTGTGAAGTCATTGTATGATTGCACTATCTTTTATCTTCACTGAGTGACTGCTTGTTCTGTTTGGCTTCATAATATCTTCCTACCTGATCCTTACTACATTGCAGCTATTTGTCATTGTGCTTTCACTCTATTGAATACTTGACTATGGCTTGCCTAGTGTAGTCTACCTTCCGCTTCAGGGTAATAGGTTTATTTCTACTGTTTGTCTTCATAACTTCCACGTTTTGAAGACTTTCATAAAAACCGCCTATTCACCCCCCTCTAGTCGATATAACGCACTTTCAAGGTTGTGCTTGTGGAGATCCTCTTCAACTTATGATGACAATCCACTATGCATGTGAAGGTATGTGAAGATAATGACATGCATAATGGAAAATGGACGTCTGCAAAATGATCTAAGTGCGGAATTTATCGTCGCACATGCGGAATTTATCATCGCATCACAAAGTAGAAAATAAGTAGCAGACGACCATCGAGTTTAAGTGTTACAACTCAAGGAACCAAATGTATCAAAACGAGAGTTGTAAACACGAAGCAAAATATAAAGCACCCGCCCATATGGACCCGCTTGAAGACTATCAAACTCATATGCTTCTCCCCCTTTTGTCAGTAAGGACCAAAAAGGTTTGAAGACATAGAGCATCTACTCGTTCCCATGAAGAGTGGGTGAAGCAGCAGGGTCGTCGATGGTGTTCGGCGGTGCAGAAGAGCTTGGAGCAGTGTCGAAGTGTGCTGAAGGAGGTGGCAGTGAAGTGGCATCGTCTTCAGCCTCGATCACTCTGGCATTCATAGTTGCAGCAGAGGAAGAGAACTCAGAGTCTTCGAGAGATGGAGTTCTGCGCAGCATGGCCCTTCGAGGAGGTGTGGATTCAAACTTGAAGCATTCAGAGAAGCCATCCTCTTGAAGATCATCTTTAGAGCACATCAGCGTCATCCCTTTCCATGTGCGTCGAGAGATTTCATGGGCAACAAAAGCATTCTTGGTGGCAAGATTGCGAATGCGGTTGACATCGACCAAGAGGCTTTGCATTTGGCGCTTCAGCCAGTCATGATGCCTATCCTATTTCTGATGAAGAGCCACCAGAAGCTCTCGGTCATTAAGAACACGAGTGCGCTTCCTGGGTCGTTGGGCAGTTGTGATGTCAGTGGCTTCAGTAAGGGCAGGATGTGGTGCACACGTAGTTCCAGCCAAAGGATACACACGAGTGACTGCTTCAACTCCTTCAATGTTCTGAGAAAAACTTTGATGCTCCGCATTCTGAAGACTTAGAGGTTCCTTGGCAGGCTCAGGATAAATGGCTTCAATAGACATATCCACATCAGGCAGAAAGATCCAATGATTGCGAGCAGATGGCTGATATGAGATAGCGGAGTGGAGTTTGATCAGTCGCATTATCCATGGAGCGTAGAACTTCAGTCCAAAAGGATCAGAGCCTGATGCAGCAAGTTGGCGGATGAAGAAGTCCTGTGCATTGAAGCATTTGCCATGAAGAATATAGAAGACCAAGGTCTTCATTGCACCTTTCAGCTTGGCATGTGGAGAGTGTCCTTTGATGGGCCAGAGAGTTTGCCTTATGATGTGATAAATAGTCCTTGGAAGATACTCAAGGTCTTCAACAAAGAACTCTTTGGGATATGCAGCATCTTGGGGCAATGGCTTCATCATACTGAGCATCTGACTCATGTTGGGTTCAGGCTTCTGAAAGATGCTTTCCACAGCTTCACTGTGAATCTGACAACCAGTTTCGTAGAGATCGCCAGGAGTGGGTAGACTAGTGAGCTCAATGATGTCAAAGGCTTGGGCTTCGTGATGAATGTTTCCTGTCATCCACTCCAGGACCCAAGTCTTCGGATCTCTGTTGTACCCGCGGATGTGAAGTGTGGCATAGAATTGGAGCAGCAACTCTTCATTCCAATGCTCTTGGTCGGTGACGAACGACAGCAGTCCAACCTCCTTGAAGCAATCCAGAGCTTCTTCCAGATAGGGCAGACCAACTATTGCTTCAATGTCAAGACGCTTATGTGGGAAGATGCGACCTTGATTATATAGAATGCAGGAGTAATAGCTTCGCTGCAGATAGCTGCAGAACCGATCAGATGATATTCTTTCCCTTGAGTAGGGGTTCCTGGCGCTATTAAAGAAAGTGTTGTCTGCTCTAAAGCCATTGACATTGAAGGATCCAGGTGCCGATGCAGGACCTGGAAACCTGGGCAATCTTGGGATTGGCTTCTATACCTGAGGCCTGTGCTCAACATGATAGTCGAACTGAGGACCAGCAGCAGGCGCAGGAACAGAAGCAGTGGGATCAGTGGCTTCGCTGACTTCTGGTGCTTGGGTTGGTGAAGGCTCCACATTAGCTTCAGCCATGACAGCGTCAGTGGCTTCATTAGTGTTGGTGGTGGCAGCCTCAAGATTCTCAACCTCCACTTGACGAGCTGGAGGGTCGGTCACAGTCACGTTCTCCTCGAGAACAGCTTCTTGGTGGGACAGGGGAGTAGCAGCTTTTGGGGTTTCTTCTTCATCGGCTGATGCAGCCGGAATGTCTTCAGCAGCTGTAGCTTCAGACTCAGAGACTGGAGGCCTTGGTCCTTTGCGAAGCCTGGGTAACGCTGGCGACGCCTGTGGAGTTGGAGTTGGTTGGGCCTCAAAGTCTTCTTCCTCTTGTGCTTGTGGGCGATCAGCCCATGATGCATCTTGAGCAATTGGCGTCAGAGGACGACCAATGCTGATGAGTTCGTTGTGCTTTAGCACAGGCGATGATACCTGTTGGTGCTCGAGCTGAGGAAGAACTGCATCATCTTCAACATGGTCATGTTGACCAATGTCTTCAGCAGCGATGGGGTCAGCTGCTGGAAAGTCTTCAGCTTCATGAGCCTCTGTGAAAGCAAGCTCATGGACAGTCAGTTGACGTTCTTGAGGTTCAGCGTCAGGGCGAACCATGGAGATGGGTTCAACAATCAAGGGCTCTGTGGGAGCAGCCCGTTCTTTCTTAGTCTTCCTCTTCTTCTTGGAGGGAGCAGTGGCAGAGGCTTCAGGATGTTTCCTCTTCCTTGCTTCAGCCTCAGCAGTCCTCGTCTTCTTCAGCTCTGAAGTGGTTGACCGGGCCTTTGGCTTCGAGCCAGTCATGCTAGTTGGGAAGACAATGGGATCTGCTTCCTGCCTTGGTGCGTTGGGTTCGGCCACAGTGGGCTTCTTCTTCTGCTTAGCAACCATCCTGGGATCAATGCCCGGACGCCCAAGGGCCTTGCGCTTCTCAGCCTCGTTGTAGCCTTGCACACACTTGTCAGCCAGGCTCTTCATGCGCTCCCTAGAACCCTGAGCTTCTGCGAGTTTCTTGAGAAAGGCTTCTTTGAGCTCGTGCAGCATAATCTTGAAGTTTTTCACCTCTTGCACGCTGAGCTTGTCCATATGCTTCTTGAACTGAGCCTTTTCATAGTCAATCTTTTGCTTCAGTTCGACGATGCGCTGAGCGAGAGCTAGCTCTGAAGCAATGGCGCCATGGAAGGCGACACTGAGGCCAATGGGTAGTTGCAGATCTTCGAAGCTGATGTTGGGCGTGTCAAACCACTCATCAATGAAGTTGTGGATGATTGTCACGTCAAAGAGAGGCAGATCATTGAAGATTTGTTCTTCTTCTTTGCTCTTGATGAGTTGCTCAAGAGCGTCATCTACAAGATCTTCATCACTAGACAGATCAATGTCATCATTCCGCAGAATGGCAGCAGCTGTCAGTTCTTGGCCGGTGTGTGGCAGAGGCATCTTGACCTTCTGGGGCTTGGAGATGCGTGACAAATCTTCAGACTGCACACTGTCTTCAGGAGGTGCAGTGGCCAGTGGCTTCGCCCGTGAGATTTTTGGTGCAGAGGCAGGCTTTGAAGCTTTTGGCTGCTTCAGCTTCTTTGGCTTCGGTGCTGCAGGCGCTTCATCTGATTCAGCATCATCTGCAGGCTCATTTACGGCAGTCCCTTGAACCACGATATGGGTGATGAGACCTTCAAGGTTGTAGAAGGGCCCAAGAAGATTGGGTTCAGCTTTGCGAGTTCCATCGGCACAGGGAACAAAGGGACCAGGGTTGAAGTCTAATCCCAAAGACTTCTTGTTTTGCTTCGCTGAGTTCTTGGCAAACTGGAAGTTGCGCTTGAACAGATTGTCATCACGGCACCATAGTAGTGACGATGGGTGTGCATCTGCAGGCTGTGGCCCACGGACCATGCAGGGATAGAAGCCTTGTTCAATGGCTTCTTCTCTGGACTTGGGTTGAAGATTTTTGTATAGGATGTCTCCCCATGGTCGTTTGATGGCATTTTTCTCAGCATATTCTTGGGTCACAAACCGGTATTTGAACCATTGTTCTGCCCAATATCTTCGAATCCACTGGATTCGGGTCTTGCGCTGATTATAATCCTCTTCAGGATCTGTCTTGTAAAGTTCTGAGAGGTCATTAGGCAGATCTCTTGATGTTCCGCCATGACGCTGTCTGCCTCCATTCCTTGCAGATTTCTCTGAAGCCATGAATTTTAAACTAAAAGGCTTCAATACGTTCAAAGGCTTCAAAGGTTTTCGCTTGCTGGACAAACATGAACTGGCTTCGGGAGAATTTATATGATGCTGTAAGAATTCTGCAAATGAATGCAGACTATGAGAACCAAGGGATTCTCCCACGGACATGTACCTGTGACAGCACTAAGGTGCGAGGGAAGGGGAAGAGGTCATATGCATTCTCAGAAGATTTTGAAGATAAATCAGTTTAGAAGACATTGAACTCATCGTGCGAAGACATTCACTCATAGATAAGGAGTTGGTTCCAGATTTGTACGAATCCAGAGATCAGTACAAGTGAGGAATCTAACTACTTTGTGAAGCATAAATGAATATACTAGGCATGTTATGAGATGCAGTATGAAAGAGATCCAACTTGTGTGAATAGAAACTGCTTGTGGTAGAAAGTGACAAAGCTATAGGATCAAAGGGGCCGTAAAAAGGAAGTTTTATTTACCACACGTAGAACTGCTAGACTGAGTGGAAGAGGAGGCCGAGCAGTTCGATCGTCCGTGCCCTAACTTGGCGACGGAGGACACCTACGGCGACAGCGGAGAAGACGATGTCCGCGGTCGGCGTGAGGACGGCGTCAGAGAGGTTGCGGCAGCGAAGCGCTTCATCGCCGGCGTCTTTAAGGGCTAGCAGTGGCGCTAGGGTTCGTGCGAGAGTGGAAGAAGAGATAATGACTGCGGTGAGGCGTGTATTTATAGGTACAGGGGCGGCACTGCGTTATTACATAGGTGCCCCTAGCGATTCACATCTGAGGGACACGTGGCAGTCATGCAGCATATCGAGGGTTGTTCCACGTCCCACGCACGCCTGGATTGTCGGGTGGTCGTTCCCACTTCTCCGGGTTTCAGGTGAAGGAATGAGCATTGAAAACGGACTTAATGTTTGTCTCTGTATCTTCTGCTGACAAGGACGCAGAGAAGACATTTAACAGTTTCAATAGAATGCATATGACTTGGAGAAGTTTGAGATAGAAAGCATAGAGAGGTTAGGGTCTGATCACATTCATTTAGTTCAAAAGATTCAACAAGAAGACATAGCTATAAGTGAATGCTGTAGAGGACAGAACACTAGTATATATATATATATATATTCAACATAGTGAAGATAATCATGAAGACATGTTGAAATTGAAGCCAAACCAAATGTGAAGACATAGCAAATGTAATGCCACGAGTGAAACACTTCGAGTAGAACCTTTGGTGGTGGCGTTACCCACCGTATAGGAAGTATTAGACCCAGACACGGCGCATAATTATCGTGGCGCTCCGAAGTCAAATTCCACATTAATGTATTCACACTTAGAATGTATGTCTTCATTGATTGAAGATATACTTTACTTTGTGTGTTGCACATCTAAGTCATCAATATGCATAAGTGTTAGGATGTGTGCCTGATCACAGGACATTTGAGGATTCCAAGATATTTAGCTCACACCGTAACTTGCAAAATCTCTTCTCATCCAAGGGCTTGGTGAAGATATCTGCCAATCGTTCTTCAGTGTTAACGTGTATGATATCAATGTCTTCCATCACAACATGATCTCTGAGAAAGTGATGACGAATTTCAATGTGCTTTGTCTTCGAGTGCTGAACTGGGTTGTTGGCAATCTTGATGGCACTTTCGTTGTTGCAGTAGAGTGGCACTTGCTTCAGATGAATGCCATAGTCCTTGAGTGTTTGCTTCATCCACAGAAGCTGAGCGCAGCAAGATCCAGCAGCAATGTATTCAGATTCAGCAGTGGAGAGAGATACACAGTTCTGCTTCTTTGAAGACCAACATACAAGTGATCGTCCCAGGAAATGACATGTGCCTGATGTAGACTTGCGATCCACCTTGTCACCAGCATAATCAGCATCCGAGAATCCAACCAGATCAAACTCTGAGCCCTTTGGATACCATAATCCTAGAGTTGGGGTGTGAGCCAAATATCGAAGAATTTGCTTCACAGCTAAGTGATGCGACTCCTTTGGTGCCGCTTGGAATCAAGCACACATGCAAACACTAAGCATAATATCTGTCCTAGATGCACATAGATAAAGTAAAGAACCAATCATGGAGCGGTATACCTTTTGATCGAACTCTTTACCATTGTCGTCGGGACCCAGATGATGTTTGGCTGGCATTGGCGTTGTGAAGCCTTTGCAGTCTTGCATACCGAACTTCTTCAGGCAATCTTTGAGATACTTTTCTTGAGATATGAAGATGCCGTTGCGTTGCTGTCGTATTTGAAGACCGAGGAAGAACTTCAGCTCTCCCATCATGGACATCTGATATTGCTCTTGCATCATATATCCAAACTCTTCACTGTACTTCTGATTGGTGCAGCCGAAGATGATGTCATCCACATATATTTGGCACACAAACAGTTCACCATCATATGTCTTCGTGAAGAGAGTGGGGTCGAGCGAACTAGGTATGAAGCCTTTGCTCTTCAGGAAGTATTTGAGTGTGTCATACCAAGCCCGAGGGGCTTGTTTGAGGCCATACAGTGCCTTGTTGAGCTCGTATACCATGTCAGGATGTTTTGGATCTTCAAAGCCAGGCGGTTGTACAACATACACTTCTTCTTCAATCTTGCCATTGAGAAAGGCGCTCTTCACATCCATTTGATATAGAAGTATGTTATGATGATTTGCATAGGCCAGCAGTATGCGTATGGCTTCAAGTCTAGCCACAGGAGCAAATGTTTCATCGAAGTCAATGCCTTCCACTTGAGTATATCCTTGAGCAACGAGACGAGCTTTGTTTCTGACAACTTGACCATGCTCATCTTGCTTGTTGCGGTATATCCATTTGGTTCCTATTATGTTGTGCTTCCGAGGATCAGGACGCTTAACCAGTTCCCATACATTATTCAGCTCAAACTGTTGAAGCTCTTCTTGCATAGCTTGAATCCATTCAAGCTCCATGAAGGCTTCTTCAACTTTCTTGGGTTCTGTTATTGAGACAAATGCGAAGTGCCCACAGAAATTTGCTAGCTGAGTTGCCCTTGAATGAGTGAGGGGACCAGGTGCATTGATGCTATCAATTATTCTCTCAATCTGCACTTCATTGGCAACACGAGGATGTACAGGGCGAAGATTTTGCTCTTGCTGATCATTGTCGATTGTAAGTGCATATAGTGCCACCCCTAGTTGGTTTTGGAGTATTGACGACAAACCTAGTTGAGGGACTAATGTGTTTGTGAGAATTGCAGGATAACACAGGTAGAAGTCCCTCATTGATTCGGTTTTCCTACCAGAGATGACCCCTAAAAATGTATGAAGACATTGATGTCAAAGGTGGTATATGAAGATATTCACATTTGAAGACTATGACAAGAGAAGACATCGCATGAAGCCTATGGAGCTCGAAGACTTAGATCTTTCGTAGTTCTTTTTCTTCTTTGTTGAGTCATAGGAACCACCGTACTGTTAAGTGGGGTCCAAGAGAACCAGTCAGAATGACTGAAGTGATGCTTAACCAAAACCTATGTCTTCGAGTGAAGACTATGAGAGCGAATCTTGTCCAGAGTCGGACAAGTCAGCTTTGCTTGTAGCCCAAGTAAAGCTGCGCGTGTGAGTTTGAAATCTGACCGTTGGAACACGTGTCAGTTCCTTAGTGACCCAGGGTCATTTCGGACAAATCAGGTCGGGTTGCCTAGTGGCTATAAATAGCCCACCCCCTACAACCATAAACGGTTGGCTGCTCAGAGTTAGAGTACGGCTTTTGTCGTTTGAGAGCAACCCACCTCGTAGCCTTTGAGAGAGAATTCCTTGCGAGGATAAAGCCCTAACCACCCAGAGCCAAAGAGAGTTAGGCATCACTTAAGTCTTCTTGTCTGTGTGATCTGAAGACTTATTACACTTGAGGACTATGAATCCTCCAGCCGGTTAGGTGTCGCGTTCTGAGCATCCAAGAGACATTGTGGATCGCCGGTGAACGAAGTCTGTGAAGGTTTGGGAGTCTACCTTGAAGACTTACCAGAGTGATTGGGCGAGGTGCTGTGTGACCTTAGCTCAAGGGGAATACGGTGAGGACTGGGTGTCCTGAGCTGCGTGTTCAGGACTGGGTGTCACGGGACTGTGTGTCCTCAGGTTTAAATACCTAGCCGCCCTAACTAGACGTCACAGTTGTCACAGCAACTGGAACTGGTCCAACAAATCATTGTCTTCAACGTAGTCACTGTTTCATCCTTCCCTTCCCTTTACTTACTGTTGGTCCTTGTGAAGTCATTGTATGATTGCACTATCTTTTATCTTCACTGAGTGACTGCGTGTTCTGTTTGGCTTCATAATATCTTCCTACCTGATCCTGCACTACATTGCTGCTATTAGTCATTGTGCCTTCACTCCATTGAATACTTGACTATGGTTTGGCCTAGTGTAGTCTACCTTCCGCTGCATGGTAATAGTTTATTTGTATCGTTTGTCTCTGAAACTTCCACGTTTTGAAGACTTTCATAAAAATCGCCTATTCACCCCCCCTCTAGTCGATATAACACCACTTTCAATTGGTATCAGAGCAAGGTGCTCCCTTGTTCTGTGTGATTCGGTTTAACCACCTGGAGTTTTAGCTATGTCGACTGCATGGATAATTAAAGTCTCCGCTGCGTGCCCCGTCTTCGATGGAACTGAATATCCCTACTGGAAGAATAAGATGCGCATGCATCTTGAAGCCATTGATGTCGACCTATGGTATGTCGTCAAGAACGGCGTTCCCAAGGCTGGAGAAGGTGTCACTGCTGCTGATGTCAAGAAGTTCGTTCAACTGGACTCTACTTCCAAGAACATCATCTGTGGTCATCTGACCAAAGGACAGTATGGCCGTGTGAGTGCTTTGGAAACATCTAAGCTGGTCTGGGACTGGCTCTCCAAGGTCAACGAAGGCGTCTCAACCCAGAGAGATCAGAGAATCAGTGTCCTTTGCAACCTCTTCAACCGCTTCAAGTGAAATGACAATGAGAATGTCCAGCTCACGTTTGATCGACTCACTGACATCACAAATGAGCTTCAAGCCCTCGGTGCTACTGAGATCACCAAGCATGAAGTTATCAAGACACTACTGAGATCACTTGACAGTTCGTTTGACACCCTAGCCCTGATGATTCAAGAACGACCTGATTTCAAGACACTCGATCCGTCCGACATACTTGAGAGGCTCAACACACATGAGTTTCAGCTTTCTGAGAAATGAGATATCTACGGTCCAAACTATGGGCGAACTCGTGCCTTGAAGGCAAAAGCTGTCTCCTCATCTGAAGAAGAATCTGACAGCAGTTCTGATGATCCTGAAGACATTGGAAAGGAACTTGCTATGCTTGTGAAGAAGTTCCAAAAATTCACCAAGAAGAAAGGCTTCAGAAAGTCTTCACGATCAAGCTCAAGGAATGATGAAGCTTCTGCTCATGACTACAAGAAGAAAACATGCCACAAGTGCAAGAAAACTGGACACTTCATCTCTGAGTGTCCGCAGTGGGACAATGAGAACAGAAAGAAGAAGAAGAGCAAGGAATATGACTCTGACGACAAGAAGAAGAAGAAATACTCAAAGTCTTCTTCCAAGTCTTCCTCAAAGTCTTCATCACACAAGAAGACCTCATCTGGCAAGGCACGTGCGTTTGTTGGCAAGGAAATGGATTCAGAGGAGGAGTCCGCTTCTGAGGAGGCGGAGGTGGAGTCTGAGGAGGAGTCTGATTCTGGCGTTGCAAGTCTGGCTATAGCATACGTTGCCAAGTCCATCTTTAACACTGAAGACAATGACTTCACCACGGACACCGATGCAAATGAGAAGGACTACTCTGCTCCTACCTACTGCTTCATGGCACGTGGTGCCAAGGTAAACACACGCACTACTCACTATCAAACATCTAGTGACGATGACTCTGATTGTGGTTCAAGACCCAGCTACAAAACACTTGCTAAAATTGCAACTGAACAACAGAAAGCCATGGAACATATTCAAAAACTGTTAGACAAAAGTGATGATCTGTTGGGCGCTAAAATGGCTCGATTTGAGTCCTTAATTGAAGACATAAAAAATCTTCACGTTAAGTATGAGGAACTTGAAAGTCGTCATGAAACGCTCTCAACATCTCATGAAAAGCTTTCCTATGATTATCTTCAAAGGAAGCAAGATCTTAAGAAATTGAGAGCGGCTGATGAAGATCTTCAAAAGGAAAATGAGTCACTTCGCGCCGAACAGATCAGTTCCGCTCAGGAAGGATTTGAACCACCATGTCTTAAATGCATTGAGCGTGATAATGCTACTTCTGTTGCTGAATGTTCTACTGCTGCTATTGTTGCAATATCTTCAACTGTTGATGTGGTAACTAACCCCTCTGCTGAGGATACCACTGCTATTGCTGATGAGAATGCTAGATTGAAGACATTGCTTGAAACAGGGATGTACAAAAGCCTTAAAGGGCATCAGACACTATGTGATGTCCTCAAAAGGCAGATTCTGAACCGAAACCCAAGGAAAGAGGGTGTTGGGTTCGTAAGGAAAATGAATGCTGATGGCTCTTACTAGAAACCTGAACAGTACCCCAAAACCACATGGGTTGCTGCAAAGGAACCTTCAGCAGATCCATCTAATCTGTCTGGCTTCACTTGTGCTAACCCCATTGTCATTGATGAATCCTTTGATGCAAACTCTAAACTGTTTAAGAATCAGAATGGTGAAGTGTTTGCCAGGTACATTGGTACTAACTGCAGGAATGGACCACCTATGAAGAAGATCTGGGTGCCCAAAAGGTGTTTGGAAAATCTTCCTGTGAATGTCGTCATGACACCACAGATGAAGAAGACTAACCCCAGACCACAAGCTTCATATAGCCCAAAGGCTTCATACAGACAGAGGACTCACCTGAGTCGCACTAACACAAATGTTTTGCAGGGAAACCATACTTAGTCATATGAATATGGGCGCGGTTCATCAAACCGCCATGTTCATAAGACCAAGAACTATTCTGCTTATTCTTATGAGTACTATTGTCCGCCTGCAAGACTGTTTGCTAGGGCTCCAAAGCCAAAGTTCTCAGATGCTGCACTTAGACTTATTGCTTCTAAGCCACCCTTGAAGATGTGGGTGGCTAATAAAGCTTAACTCTCTTTTGCAGGGAAAGGTCTCCAGCAGAAAACCAAAATCGTCTGACGCTATTGCTGGGGACCTTAAACATCTTGTGGGGCGCAAGATAAAATGCCCGAATGGTCTTACTATGTACTTCGTTCCTGAATCGCTTGCTACTCTCCCTATTAGTCCTAATCTGGATCTAAGCTTTCATAACCCACTGGTTCGTCAAATGTTTTTGCTTCACAATGCTCTTCGTGAAGCCTATCCCCCTAACTACACTGTAGGGTACGACACCAGCGTCTTCAGAATGGATTATTGATAGTGGGTGTACAAATCACATGACTGGCAAAAGAAGCCTTCTTATGGACTCAACCTTACGTCCATCCGACAAGAGCCACATCACATTTGCTGACACTGGTAAAAGAAAGGTATTGGGTCTAGGTAGAGTTGCAATCTCAAAGGATCAACACATGGATAAAGTCATGCTTGTTGAATCCCTTGGCTTCAACTTAATGTCTGTCTCAATGCTTTGCGATTTAAACATGATCGTAATATTTGGAAAATATCGTTGCCTTGTTCTAATGGAATCTGACAAGTCTCTAGTATTTGAAGGGTATCGAAAAGATGATTTATACGTGGTAGATTTCTCAGCAGGACCACAGCTTGCCGTATGTCTTCTAGCAAAAGCTTCAGAATGCTGGCTCTGGTGTCGGAGGCTTGGGCATGCTGGCATGAGGAACCTCCACACCCTTGCAAAGAAGAAGCATGTCATAGGCATTGAGGGTGTCAAGTTCAAGAAAGATCACTTATGCGGTGCCTGTGAAGCAGGAAAGATGACGAGGGCCAAACATCCCTTGAAGACAATCATGACTACTACTCGACCCTTCGAACTGCTTCACATGGATCTTTTCGGTCCCACTCATTACTCAACTCTTACTACTACTGCTTGTCTCTATGGCTTTGTCATTGTTGATGATTATTCTAGATATACTTGGGTGCACATAATCCTTTACAAGACTGAAGTGCAGGATGTCTTCAGACGCTTCGCCAATCGAGCAATGAACAACTATGGCGCCAAGAGAAAGCATATCAGAAGTGACAATGGCACTGAATTCAAGAACACTGACCTTGATACATATCTTGATACCTTGGGCATCACACATGAATTCTCAGCCCCGTACATGCCACAGCAGAATGGCGTCGTCGAACGCAAGAACAGAACACTCATTGAGATGGCCAGAACGATGCTAGATGAATACAAGACTCCAAGAAAATTCTGGCGTGAAGCCATTGATACTGCATGCCATACAATCAATCGTGTTTATCTTCACAAGCTTCTGAACAAGACATCTTATGAGCTCCTTACTGGCAAGAAGCGAAATGTCAGTTACTTCAGAGTATTTGGCGCCAGGTGCTGGATCAAGGACCCACATCACACCTCAAAATTTGCACCAAAAGCACATGAGGGCTTCATGCTTGGATATGGAAAGGATTCGCACTCCTACAGAGTCTTCAATCTCTTTCATTACAAAGTGATTGAAACAGTGGATGTGCGGTTTGATGAGACCAACGGTTCACAAAGAGAGCAACTGCTAAATGTGCTAGATGAAGTTCCATCCAGTGAATCAATCAAGCTAATGGGAACTGGAGAAATTATACCTTCTGAAGCTCAGCCTGAAGTAGAACTTATCATCTCAGCACCTGATCAACATGAAGACAATGCTCAGCCTGAAGACATTCCTTCTAACAACGACAATGATCAGCAAGAGCAAAATCTTCGCCCTGTACATCCTCGCGTTGCCAATGAAGTGCAGATTGAAAGAATAATTGATAGCATCAATGCACCCGGTCCACTCACTCATTGAAGGGCAACTCAGCTAGCAAATTTCTGTGGGCACTTCGCATTCGTCTCAATAACAGAACCCAAGAAAGTTGAAGAAGCCTTCATGGAACTTGAATGGATTCAAGCTATGCAAGAAGAGCTTCAACAGTTTGAGCTGAATAATGTATGGGCACTGGTCAAGCGTCCTGATCCTCGGAAGCACAACATAATAGGCACCAAATGGATATACCGCAACAAGCAAGATGAGCATGGTCAAGTTGTCAGAAACAAAGCTCGTCTCGTTGCTCAAGGATATACTCAAGTGGACGGCATTGACTTCGATGAAACATTTGCTCCTGTGGCTAGACTTGAAGCCATATGCATACTGCTGGCCTATGCAAATCATCATAACATACTTTCATACCAAATGGATGTGAAGAGCGCCTTTCTCAATGGCAAGATTGAAGAAGAAGTGTATGTTGCACAACCGCCTGGCTTTGAAGATCCAAAACATCCTGACATGGTATACAAGCTCAACAAGGCACTGTATGGCCTCAAACAAGCCCCTCATGCCTGGTATGACACACTCAAATACTTCCTGAAGAGCAAAAGTTTCATACCTGGTTCCCTCGACCCCACTCTCTTCACGAAGACATATGATGGTGAACTGTTTGTGTGCCAAATATATGTGGATGACATTATCTTCGGCTGCACCAATCAGAAGTACAGTGAAGAGTTTGGATATATGATGCAAGAGCAATATCAGATGTCCATGATGGGAGAGCTGAAGTTCTTCCTCGGTCTTCAAATACGACAGCAACGCAACGACATCTTCATATCTCAAGAGAAGTATCTCAAAGATTGCCTAAAGAAGTTCGGTATGCTAGACTGCAAAGGCTTCACGACGCCAATGCCAGCCAAGCATCATCTGGGTCCTGACGACAATGGTAAAGTGTTCGATCAAAAGGTATACCGCTCCATGATTGGTTCTTTTCTTTATCTATGTGCATCTAGGCCAGATATTATGCTTAGTGTTTGCATGTGTGCTCGATTTCAAGCGGCACCAAAGGAGTCGCATCACTTAGCTGTGAAGCGAATTCTTTGATATTTGGCTCACACTCCAACTCTAGGATTATGGTATCCAAAGGGCTTAGAGTTTGATCTGGTTGGATTCTCGGATGCTGATTATGCTGGTGACAAGGTGGATCGCAAGTCTACATCAGGCACATGCCACTTTCTGGGATGACCACTTGTATGTTGGTCTTCAAAGAAGCAGAACTGTGTATCTCTCTCCACTGCTGAATCTGAATGCATTGCTGCTGGATCTTGCTGCGCTCAGCTTCTGTGGATGAAGCAAACACTCAAGTATGGCATTCATCTGAAGCAAGTGCCACTTACTGCGACAACGAAAGCGCCATCAAGATTGCCAACAACCCAGTTCAGCACTCGAAGACAAAGCACATTGAAATTCGTCATCACTTTCTCAGAGATCATGTTGTGAAGGAAGATATTGATATCATACACGTCAACACTGAAGAGCAATTGGCAGATATCTTCACCAAGCCCTTGGATGAGAAGAGATTTTGCAAGTTACGGTGTGAGCTAAATATCCTGGAATCCTCAAATGTCCTGTGATCAGGCACACATCCTAACCCTTATGCATATTGATGACTTAGATGTGCAACACACGAAGTAAAGTATATCTTCAATCAATGAAGACATACATTCTAAGTGTGAATACATTAATGTGGAATTTGACTTCGGAGCGCCACGATAATTGTGTGCCGTGTCTGGGTCTAATACTTCCTATACGGTGGGTAACGCCACCACCAAATGTTCTGGAAGTGTTTCACTCATGGCGTTACATTTGCTATGTCTTCACATTTGGTTTGGCTTCAATCTCAACATGTCTTCATGATTATCTTCACTATGTTGATTATATATATATATATACTAGTGTTCTGTCCTCTACAGCATTCACTTATAGCTATGTCTTCTTGTTGAATCTTTTGAACTAAGTGAATGTGATCGGACCCTAACCTCTCTATGCTTTCTATCTCAAACTCTATCTCTCAACTATCGAATGTCTTCTCTGCGTCCTTGTCAGTAGAAGATACAGAGACAAACATTAAGTCCGTTTTCAATACTAATTCCTTCACATGAAACCCGGAGAAGTAGGAACGACCACCCGACAATCCAGGCGTGCGTGGGAACGTGGAACAACCTCTAATATGTTGCATGATGGCCATGTGTCCTTTAGATGTGAAGCGCCAAGGGCACCTGTGTAATAACACTGTGTCGTCCCGTCCCTATAAATACACGCCTCACCACAATCATTATCCTTTCTTCCACTCTCGCTCAAACCCTAGCGCCACCGCTAGCCCTCGACGATGCCGGCGACGAAGCGCTTAGCTGCCGCGACCTCTCCGACGCCGTCTTCATGCCGGCCGCACACATCGTCTTCTCCGCCGCCGCCGTAGGTGTCCTCCGTCGCCAAGTTAGGGCACGGACGATCGAACTGCTCGGCCTCCTCTACCACTCCGTCTAGCAGTTCTTCGTGTGGTAAATAAAAACTTCCTTTTTACGGCCCCTTTGATCCTATAGATTCGTCACTTTCTACCACAAGCAGTTTCTGTTCACACAAGTTGGATCTATTTCATACTGCATCTCATAATATGCCTAGTATGTTCACTTATGCTTCACAAAGTAGTTAGATTCCTCACTTGCACTGATCCGTGGATTCGTACAAATCTGGAACCAACTCCTTATCTATGAGTGAATGTCTTCGCACGATGAGGTCAATGTCTTCTAAACTGATTTATCTTCAAAATCTTCTGAGAATGCATATGACCTCTTCCCCTTCCCTCGCACCTTAATGCTATCACAGGTACATGTCCGTGGGAGAATCCCTTGGTTCTCATAGTCTGCATTCATTTGCAGAATTCTTACAGCATCATATAAATTCTCCCGAAGCCAGTTCCTGTTTGTCCAGCAAGCGAAAGCCTTTGAAGCCTTTGAACGTATTGAAGCCATTCAGTTTAAAGTTCATGGCTGTAGAGAAATCAACAAGGAAGGGTGGCAGAAAGCGTCGAGGTGAAACATCAAGAGATCTGCCCGATGACCTCTCAGAGCTGTACAAGACAGATCCAGAAGAGGATTACAATCAGCACAAGACACGAATCCAATGGATTCGACGATATTGGGCAGAACAGTGGTTCAAGTACAGGTTTGTGACCAAGGAATATGCTGAGAAGAATGCCATCAAGCGACCATGGGGAGACATCCTATATAGAAATCTTCAACCCAGGTCCAGAGATGAAGCCATTGAACAAGGCTTCTATCCCTGCATGGTCCGTGGACCACAGCCTGCGGATGCTGACCCATCGTCATTGCTATGGTGTCGTGATGACAATCTGTTCAAGCGCAACTTCCAGTTTGCCCAGAATTCGGCGAAGCAGAACAAGAAGTCATTGGGACTAGACTTCAACCCTGGTCCCTCTGCTCCCCGTGCCGATGGCACCCGCGAAGCTGAACCCAATCTTGTTGGGCCCTTCTACAACCTAGACGGTCTTATTACTCATATCATGGTTCAAGGGACAACCATGGATGAGCCTGCAAATGACGCTGAATCTGATGAAGCGCCTGCACCGCCAAAGCCAAAGAAACTGAAGCAGCCTAAAGCTTCATAGCCTGCCTCAGCACCAAAAATATCACAGGCGAAGCCACTGGCTACTGCACCTCCTGAAGACAGTGTGCAGTCTGAAGATTTGTCACGCATCTCCAAGCCCTCAAAATTCAAGATGCCTCTGCAACACACCAGCCAAGAACTAACTGCTACTGCTATTCTGCGCAACGACGCCATTGATCTGTCCAGCGATGAAGATCTAGCAGATGACACTCTTGAGCAACTGATCAAGAGCAAAGAAGAAGCTGAAATGTTCAATGATTTGCCTCTCTTTGACGTGGCAATCATCCATAACTTCATTGATGAGTGGTTTGACACGCCCAACCTCAGCTTTGAAGATCTGCAACTTCCGATTGGCCTCAGTGTTGCCTTCCATGGCGCCATTGCTTCAGAGCTAGCTTTAGCTCAGCGCATCGTTGAACTGAAGCAAAAGATCGACTTTGAGAAAGCTCAGTTCAAGAAGCATATGGCCAAGCTCAGCGTGCAAGAGGTCAAGAACTTCAAGATCATGCTGCACGAGCTCAAAGAAGCCTTTCTCAAGAAGCGTGAAGAAGCTCAAGGTTCTCATGAGCGCATGAAGAGCCTGGATGACAAGTGTGTGCAAGCCTACAATGAGTCTGAGAAGCGCAAGGCCCTTGGTCATCCTGGCATCGACCCCAGGATGGCTGCAAAGAAGAACAAGAAGCCCGCTGTGGCCGAACCCGACGCACCAAGGCAGGAAGCACATCCCATTGTCTTCCCAGCCAGCATGACTGGCTCGAAGCCAAAGGCCAGGTCAACCGCTTCAGAACTGAAGAAGACGAGGACTGCTGAGGCTGAAGCCAGAAAGAGGAAACATCCTGAAGCCTCTGATGCTGCTCCCTCCAAGAAGAAGTTGTTGAACCTATCTCAATGGTTCGCCCTGCATCTACACACCAAGAGCGCCAACTGATTGTCCATGAGCCTGCTTCCACAGAGGCTCATACAGATGAACACATTCCAGCAGTTGATCCCACCGCTGCTGAAGACATTGGTCACCATGACAATGTTGAAGATGATGTAGTTCTTCCTCAGATCGAGCACCAACAGGTATCATCGCCTGTGCTTACGCACAGCGAACTCATCAGCATTGGTCGTCCTCTGACGCCAATTGCTCAGGATGCATCATGGGCTGATCACCCACAACAACAAGTCACACCATCCCGACAGGAAGAAGAAGATGACTTTGAGGCCCAGCCAACTCCATCTCCAGAGGCGTCGCCAGCGTTACGTAGGCTTCACAAAGGACCAAGGTCTCAAGTCCCTCTTTCGAGCATTCCAGAAGGAGAAGTGCCCCACCAATCTATTGCACGTCAAGTGTTTCCAGATGCCACTCCTACTGTGAATGTCTTCGAGTCTGAGGCTAAAGCTGCTGAAGACATTCTGGCTGCATCAGCTGACGACACCCAAGAAGAAGAACATGTCCCTACTCCCCCAACTACTGAAGAAGCTGTTCTCGAGAAGAACGTGTCTGTGCCCGAACCTCCAGCTCATCAAGTGGAGGTAGAAAATCTTGAGGCCGCCACCACCAACACAAATTAAGCTAATGACGTTGTCATGGCTGAAGCAAATGTAGAGCCTGCACCAATGCCAGAAGTCAATGAAGCCATTGATGCAACTGCTCCTGAAGCCTCTGTTGTGCAGCCCAATGCCTCTGCCACTGCTCCTGTTCCTGCACCTACTGCTGGTCCTCAGTTTGATTATCATGTTGAGCACAGGCCTCAGGTACAGAAGCCAATGCCAAGATTGCCCAGGTTTCCAGGTCCTGCATCAGCACCTGGATCCTTTAATGTCAATGGCTTCAAAGCAGACAACACCTTCTTCAATAGCTCCAAGAACCCCTACTCAAGGGAAAGAATATCTTCTGATCGGTTCTGGAGCTATTCGCAGCGAAGTTATTACTCATGCATTCTATACAATCAAGGTCGCATCTTCCCTCATATGCGTCTTGACACCGAAGCAATAATTGGTCTGCCCTGCTTGGAAGAAGTTCTGGATTGCTTCAAAGAGGCTGGATTGTTGCCCTTCGTCACCGACCAAGAGCACTGGAACAAAGAGTTGCTGCTCCAATTTTATGCCACTCTTCACATACGAGGCTACAACAGAGATCCGAAGACTTGGGTCCTTGAGTGGATGACTGGAAATGTTCATCACGAAGCCAAAGCCTTTGATATCATTGAGCTCACTGGTCTGCCCACTCCTGGAGATCTCTATGAACCTGGCTGTCAGCTTCACAGTGAAGCTATGGAGAGCATCTTTCAGAAGCCTGAACCGAACATGAGTCAGATGCTCAGTATGATGAAGCCTTTGCCTCCAGATGCTGCATATCCTAAGGAGTTCTTTGTTGAAGACCTTGAGTATCTGCCACGGACTATCTATCACATTATAAGGTGAACTCTCTGGCCCATCAAAGGACATTCTCCACATGCAAAGCTGGAAGGTGCAATGAAGACTTTGATCTTCTATATTCTTCATGGCAAATGCTTCAACGCACAAGACTTCTTCATCCGCCAACTTGCTGCATCAGGATCTGATCTTTTTGGCTTGAAGTTCTACGCTCCATGGATAATGCGGCTAATTAAACTCCACTCAGCTATCTCATATCAGCCATCTGCTTGCAATCATCGGATCTTTCTGTCTGAAGTGGATATGTCCGTTGAAGCCATTTATCCAGAGCCTGCCAAGGAGCCTCTTAGTCTTCAGAATGCTGAGCATCAAAGTTTCTCTCAAAACATTGAAGGAGTTGAAGCAGTCACTCGTGTTTATCCTCTGGCTGGTACTACACGTGCACCTCATCGTGCCCTCACTGAAGCCACTGAAAGCACCATTGCCCAACGGCCCAAGAATTGATCTCGTGTTCTCAATGACAGAGAGCTTCTAGTAGCTCTTCATCAGAAACAGGATAGGCATCATGACTGGTTGAAGCGCCAAATGCAAAGCCTCTTGGTGGATGTCAACCGCATTCGAAATCTTGCCACCAAGAATGCCTTTGTTGCCCATGAAACCTGTCGGCGTACATGGAAAGGGCTGATGCTTATGTGTTCCGAGGATGATCTTCAAGAGGATGGCTTCTCTGAACGTTTCAAGTTTGACTCCACACCTCCCCGAAGGACTGTGCTGCGACGAACTCCATCTCTTGAAGACTCTGAGTTCTCTTCCTCTGCGGCAACTATGAATGCCAGAGTGATCGAGGACGAAGATGATGCCACTTCACCGCCCCCTACTTCTGCACGCATCGACACTGCTCCGAGTTCTTCTGCACCGCCGAACACCACCGACGACCTTGCTGCTTCATCTACTCCTCATGGGAACGAGTAGATGCTCTATGTCTTCAAACCTTTTTGGTCCTTACTGACAAAAGGGGGAGAAGCATATGAGTTTGACAGTCTTCAAGCGGGTCCATATGGGCGGTTATTTTATGTTTTGCCTAGTGTTTACAACTCTCGTTTTGATACATTTGGTTCTTTGAGTTGTAACACTTAAACTCGATGGTCGTCTGCTACTTATTTGCTATTCTGTGATGCGATGGTAAATTCCGCATGTGCGATGATAAATTCCGCACTTAGATCATTTTGCAGACGTCCATTTTTCATTATGCATGTCATTATCTTCACATACTTTTCATGCATGATGAATTGTCATCATAAGTTGAAGAGGATCTCCACAAGTACAACCTGCCATGTGCATTTGCATTCCAAAAGCAAATTACTTATATGCACATCTTCAGGGGGAGCCCTTGCAAGTTATGAAGACAATTCCTTATCCTTTACAATTTCACATATTATATTCCCCGTTGAAAACTTCAACTAGTTTGTCATCAATCACCAAAAAGGAGGAGATTGTAAGTGCATCTAGTGCCACCCCTAGTTGGTTTTGGAGTATTGACGACAAACCTAGTTGAGGGACTAATGTGTTTGTGAGAATTGCAGGATAACACAGGTATAAGTCCCTCATTGATTCGGTTTTCCTACCAGAGATGACCCCTAAAAATGTATGAAGACATTGAAGTCAAAGGTGGTATGTGAAGACATTCACATTGAAGACTATGACAAGAGAAGACATCGCATGAAGTCTATGGAGCGCGAAGACTTAGATCTTTCATAGTTCTTTTTCTTCTTTGTTGAGTCATAGGAACCACCGTACTGTTAAGTGGGGTCCAAGAGAACCAGTCAGAATGACTGAAGTGATGCTTAACCAAAATCCTATGTCTTCGAGTGAAGACTATGAGAGCGAATCTTGTTCAGAGTTGGACAAGTCAGCTTTGCTTGTAGCCCAAGTAAAGTTGCCGTGTGTGTTTGAAATCTGACCTTTGGAACACATGTCAGTTCCTTAGTGACCCAGGGTCATTTCAGACAAATCAGGTCGGGTTGCCTAGTGGCTATAAATAGCCCACCCCCTACAACCATAAATGGTTGGCTGCTCAGAGTTAAAGTACGGCTTTTGTCGTTTGAGAGCAACCCACCTCGAAGCCTTTGAGAGAGAATTCCTTGAGAGGATAAAGCCCTAACCACCCAGAGCCAAAGAGTGTTAGGCATCACTTAAGTCTTCTTGTCTGTGTGATCTGAAGACTTATTACACTTGAGGACTGTGAATCCTCCAGCCGGTTAGGCGTCGCGTTCTGAGCATCCAAGAGTCATTGTGGATCACCGGTGAACGAATTCTGTGAATGTTTGGAAGTCTACCTTGAAGACTTACTAGAGTGATTGGGCGAGGACTGGTGTCCTTAGCTCAAGGGGAATAAGGTGAAGACGAGGTCTTCTGAGTTGAATCTCAGCCTCCCTAACCAGACGTACAGTTGTCACAGCAACTGGAATTGGTCCAACAAATCATTGTCTTCAATGAGTCACTGGTTTCATCCTTCCCTTCCCTTTACTTACTGTTGGTTCTTGTGAAGTCATTGTACGATAGCATCACCATTCGACTTCACTAAGTGATTACTTGTACTGATTGGTTTCTCAATATCTTCCTACTTGATCCTTACTGCCTAGCTGCTATTTGTCATTGTGCTTTCACTTCATTGAATACGTGACTATGGTTTGCCTAGTGTAGTCTACCTTCCGCTGCATGGTAATAGGTTTATTTCTATCGTTTGTCTTCGAAACTTACATGTTTTGAAGACTTCCATAAAAATCGCCTATTCACCCCCCTCTAGTCGATCACTAGCACTTTCAGATGACGCACATCCCTATACACACCGGGGCCTTTGGCAGGCAAAGATCACCTTTAGTAACTTGTACTAGTTGTCTCCCTTCAATTTTGGCCGTTGTGGCATCCCTTCCCGCCAACATTTGGGAATAGGGCCAGGGCCTCTATAAATAGGGGTAGCCACCATAGTAGGAGGCAACAGATCCGAGGCCCTTCAGATCATCCTCATCCACACAAACTGATCCGAGGCCATTCAGATCATCCTCATCCACAAAAACTCACCAAGAACAAGAGCACCTTTCCTCGGGAGGATGTTCTTCCCTTCTAACTGTTCATCCTCAGCCCAAGAGGCAATGCACCACACCACACTGGAGTGGGGTATTACACCACATCGGTGGCCCGAACCAGCATAAATCTTGTGTCCCTTTGTTCTGTGAGTTCGACGCGCTGAGCCTTGAGATCACGGTGAGGGAGAGTGCAAGGGGGAGGAGAGATCTTCGTGCGCACCCTAGTGTTCGACCCTCAAGGGTTTTGCCGGAACCCGAAATCCGACATTAGGCGCGCCAGGTAGGGGTGCGCCGAAGCCTCTCTTCCATCAGCAGACCCGCCAGTACTCTACAGTGCCGATGACCAGCGACCTGAGGGCCAACACAGACCACTGGGTGGCCTGGCCAGCCCGAGCAGCATCGAACAGCCCGACGCCGTCCACCCTTGCCTCGCGGCGCGCGCGGGTCGCTGCAAGGGCCTCAAGCTATGCTGCAGCGACGTCGCCGCACACCCGGTGGGAACAAGTAAACATGAGGGCCGCACTCACAGTAGCACATGAGCTGTTGCGGTGCTGACTGATAGAGAATGGCCGAGATGCATTGCTGGACTGCGTCGCTGAGCTATTGGACGCTACAGCTAGGGGAGCGCCACCTTTCTGCTCCTTGCTTACGCCTCAGGCTGCGGCCGGATCGCATGGCAGGCCTCGCCGAGCCCACGCACCCCTGGGCGCACCAGGAGGTTTCGTCGACATCGGCGCAACCAGTGGCGCCGGACGCCCAACCACACCTGTGCCGTCCCCGATGGGCACAAGAATGAGTGTCGCCACCCAAGGCCCCTGTAGGATGCCGCCCTACCATCCTCAGGGCGACGCGCCGGGCTGAGCGACGTGGAGCATGGGGCGCTTCGGCGAGGTTTTCGGGGTGATGGCTTCGGAGGCCTACGTGCCCCACATGATGGACCAGGAGTACACGCCGGAAGATGACCATGGCTCATTCCTTGAGCCAAGCTGGGAAGAGGAGGCGCTAGAAGTTGAGGCCTTCCAGGAGCCACCCGGGAGTCTCGCCGACCATGCCGGTGACAACAGCTACATGGTACCGCTAATCTTTCAGGAGCAGGCTTACGCTAACCATGGGTCGCAAGTGGATCAGGTCATAGCGGTGGACGACGGCCCTAGCACGGCAATCCCCCTTCCACCAGGGGGAGCACACTGGGGGCTACAAGGAAGGAGTTGAGAGCAAGGCCCCTCCTCGCATCTCACGGAGCAAGGCGTCGCCCGGAGGTAGGCCCTCTGCCGGGGAGGCACTGGTGAGCCTTCCCCCCTGCAGAGGGCCCATGGTCGCCGAGGGTGCCGCTAGCGTCCCCTTTGCCCCTTGGCATCGTCCTGGTTTCTGGACGCCCCAACGGTCGTCGAGGGTGGCACAAGGAGGGGCCCTCGTCTGGCGATATGAAGCAAGTCTCATGCCCGTGAAGGTTTCCGCTCGTGACACTCTCACATAATAATGAGTGGGGCTGTACACGCTCCGGAGTCTCCGGAGTGCCGCCCTCGGGCCTCGGGGGCTCCTGCCGATGTCCTAGTGGAAGCACCATGCTCCGTGCTGGCCGTCGACACTGTCGCCCAATGACTATGCTCACGGCATGTGAAAGCACTTAGCTCCGCGCTGGTGAGAAGACTCGAAGACAAGAATACTAGCTAGGTGTTGGACGTGGCTATTTGCTTTTGGCCTCTCTTTTCTGAAGCTCGAATTTGCAGCCTTTCGATCTTGGATTTAAAGTTGCATTCCAATTTCGTGGGGAGCATCCTTTTTCGCTCGTATAAACTCAGTGAGTTTCTGGATTCACGCTTTGTTTTGAGATTTTGCGTTCGTTGTACCCCCCTCCGAGCGCCTCACGAGCGTGGGCTGGCAGCGACGTAAGCGCACCGTGCGCGCGTCCCGCCCTCACTGGCGCTCGCTCCTCACGAGGCCCTCTCGGGTTGGCTAGCGGACCCCTCTAAAAACTAAAACTTCGTGAGCTCGCAAGGGGACTCCCCCCAGGAGAAGTTCGCAGCTCCCAAGTCAGCCTGAAGCCCGACCGGACCAAAGTAGGCCACGACAGTAAGTTACGGCGGCAAACCCGCAAGGGGCTCGCAGGCACACAAGAGCGTGTTTTTTAACCTGGCCTAAGGAGTAAAATGGTAGTCTATTTTACATAAGCCCCCCCCCCCCGTCCCAAAATGCTCTTACAATGTGAAGGGCCAAACCCAAGCTTTCGTGTGCAGGTTCAAAACAAAGGAGCGCGGACTCAGTCAGACATGGCGCCCACCTCATCTCCCGAACCGCTCCCGGATAGAATGTTGGCGCCGTCACCAACGTTGTCTTCGCCATCATCAAACACGGCGCCCTTGTCTACCACGACCACCACCGCGTCGCCGTTAAAAGCAAAGGACCTAACCAGAGCGTCCACCTTGTCGTCCACCCAGTGCGCTAGGTTGCCCCGCATGGCCTCAGGCACTGGGACAATAGTGGCGTCAAAGTCAAAGTCAGGATTGGTGTTCAGGAGATGGCTGAAGATGCGGGAGAATGCGTGCCCGAGAAGGCTTCGGCTGTTTTCGTCCACAAGCTCATGAGCCCTCTCAGCACGGCTCTCCAGGCGCGTTACAAAATCATTAAAGAAGCAAAGATGGCTGGCGTAATCCTCGGTGTGGGGATGAGGGGCATGCTCATCGTAGATGGTACCAAGCGTGTGGTTGGCCTTCGTCCTGAGTTCCCGAAGCATGGGAGCATGCTCGCACAGTAGCATCTGTCGGCAAAGTGCCTCCTCCCTACTTTTTGTGCGAAGGACTCGGCGCTAGCAACCCGCTGTTGAAGAGAGAGCAGCTCGGCACGGGCGGAGGCCAGATCGGCCTGCACAGAGGTCTTGATAACCCACAAGTATAGGGGATCGCAACAGCTTTCGAGGGTAGAGTATTCAACCCAAATTTATTGATTCGACACAAGGGGAGGCAAAGAATATTCTCAAGTATTAGCAGCTGAGCTGTCAATTCAACCACACCTGGAAACTTAGTATCTGCAGCAAAGTGTTTAGTAGCAAAGTAATATGATAGTGGTGGTAACGGTAACAAAAGAGTAACAAAAGCAAAGTAATATTTTTGGTATTATGTAGTGATTGTAACATAGCAACGGGAAAGTAAATAAGCATAAACCAGTATATGGAAAGCTCGTAGGCATCGGATGAGTGATGGATAATTATGCCGGATGTGGTTCATCATGTAACAGTCATAACATAGGGTGACACAGAACTAGCTCCAATTCATCAATGTAATGTGGGCATGTATTCCTAATATAGTCATACGTGCTTATGGAAAAGAACTTGCGTGACATCTTTTGTCCTACCCTCCCGTGGCAGCGGGGTCCTAATGGAAACTAAGGGATATTAAGGCCTCCTTTTAATAGAGAACCGGAGCAAAGCATTAGCACATAGTGAATACATGAACTCCTCAAACTACGGTCATCACCGGTAAGTATCCTGATTATTGTCACTTCGGGGTTAACGGATCATAACACATAATAGGTGACTATAGACTTGCAAGATAGGATCAAGAACTCTCATATATTGATGAAAACATAATAGGTTCAGATCTGAAATCATGGCACTCGGGCCCTAGTGACAAGCATTAAGCATAGCAAAGTCATAGCAACATCAATCTCAGAACATAGTGGATACTAGGGATCAAACCCTAACAAAACTAACTCGTTTACATGGCAAATCTCATCCAACCCATCACCGTCCAGCAAGCCTACAATGGAATCACTCACGCACGGCAGTGAGCATCATGAAATTGGTGATGGAGGATGGTTGATGATGACGACGGCGACGAATCCCCCTCTCTGGAGCCCCGAACGGACTCCAGATCAGCCCTCCCGAGAGGTTTTAGGGCTTGGCGGCGGCTCCGTATCGTAAAACGCGATGAAATCTTCTCTTCTATTTTTTCTCCCCGAAAGCAAATATATAGAGTTGGAGTTGGAGTCGGGAGGTCTCCAGGGGGCCCACGAGGTAGGGGGCGCCCCCCACCCTCGTGGACAGGGTGTGGGCCCCCTGGTCTTCACCTTTTGCGAGGATTTTTTGTTATTTATTGTAAGATATTCCGTGGATTTTCAGGTCATTCCGAGAACTTTTGTTTTCTACACATAAAACAACATCATGGCAGTTCTGCTGAAAACAACGTCAGTCCGGGTTAGTTCCATTCAAATCATACAAGTTAGAGTCCGAAACAAGGGCAAAAGTGTTTGGAAAAGTAGATATGACGGTGACGTATCAACTCCCCAAGCTTAAACCCTTGCTTATCCTCAAGCAATTCAGTTGACAAACTGAAAGAAATAAAGAAAAACTTTTACAAACTCTGTTTGCTCTTGTTGTTATAAATATGTCAAGCTAGCATTCAAGTTTTCAGCAAAGATTATAACTAACCACATTTGCAATAATTCTCAGGTCTCATGATTACCCATATCAATAGCATAATCAACTAGCAAGCCATAATAATAAATCTCGGATGACAACACTTTCTCAAAACAATCATAATATGATATAACAAGATGGTATCTCGCTAGCCCTTTCTGAGACCGCAAAACATAAATGCAGAGCACCTTTAAAGATCAAGGACTGACTAGACATTGTAATTCATGGTAAAAGAGATCCAATCATAGTCACACCCAATATAAATTAACAGTGATGAATGCAAATGACAGCTGCGCTCTCCAACTAGTGCTTTTAATAAGAGGGTGATGACTCAACATCAAAGTAAATATATAGGCCCTTCGCAGAGGGAAGCAGGGATTTGTAGAGGTGCCAGAGCTCGGTTTTGAAATAGAGGTGAATAATATTTTGAGCGGTATACTTTCATTGTCAACATAACAACCAATAGATGGCGATATCTTCCATTCTACACACATTATAGGCGGTTCCCAAACAGAATGGTAAAGTTTATACTCCACCTCCACCAACAAACATCAATCCATGGCTTGCTTGAAACAATGAGTGCCTCCAACTAACAACAGTCCCAGGGGGAGTTTTGTTTTGTAATTATTTTCATTTAGTTTGCATAAAGCATGGGACTGGGCATCCCGGTGACCAGCCATTTTCTCGTTAGTGAGGAGCGGAGTCCACTCCTCTTGAGAATAACCCGCCTAGCATGGAAGATACAAACAGCCCTAGTTGATACATGAGCTATTCGAGCATACAAAATAGGATGATTATTTGAAGGTTTAGAGTGTGGCACATACAAATTTACTTGGAACGGCATGTAGATACCACATATAGGAAGGTATAGTGGACTAATCTGGAATAACTTTGGGGTTTAAGGGATTGGATGCACAAGCAGTATTCCCGCTTAGTATAGGTGAAGGCTAGCAAAAGACTGGGAAGCGACCAACTAGAGAGCGACAACATCCATGTACATGCATTAAAATTAATAAACATTGGATGCAAGCATGAGTAGGATATAATCCACCATGAACATAAATATCGTGAAGGCTATGTTGATTTGTTTCAACTACATGCGTGAACATGTGCCAAGTCAAGTCACTTAAATCATTCAAAGGAGGATACCACCCCATCATACCACATCATAACCATCTCAATAGCATGTTGGCACGCAAGGTAAACCATTATAACTCATAGCTAATCAAGCATGGCACAAGCAACTATGATCTCTAATTGTCATTGCAAACACGTTTATTCATAACAAGCTGAATCAAGAACGATGAACTCATCATATTTACAAAAACAAAAGAGGTCGAGTTCATACCAGTTTTTCTCATCTCAGTCAGTCCTATCATATATCATCATAATTGCCTTTCACTTGCACGACCGAACGATGTGAATAATAATAATAAGAGTGCACGTGCATTGGACTAAGCTGGAATCTGCAAGCATTCAATAAACAGGAGAAGACAAAGCAATATGGGCTCTTGGTTAAATCAACAATAAAGCATATAAGAGCCACTTCAACAACTTAATCATGGTCTTCTCCTACTGACCCCCAAAGAAAAGAAAAGAAATAAAACTATTTACACGGGAAAGCTCCCAACAAGCAAAAGAAGAACGCGAAATATTTTTGGGTTTTCTTTTTAATTATTACTACATCAAGAAAAGTAAACTACTACTATTTTTTTGTTTTTTCTTAAGGTTTATCAAACACACAAGAAGAAAGCATAAAAGGAACTAAACTAGCATGGATGATACAATGAAAAAGTATGAACACTGACATCTAGCAATGAGTGTGCGTGAACATAAATGTAATGTCGGTGAGAAATACGTACTCCCCCAAGCTTAGGCTTTTGGCCTAAGTTGGTCTATGGCCACGGCTGGCCTGGCTGATATCCATAATAATAGTTGTTGGGGTCGTACTGTGATGTAGCGGCTATCGCCTCCTGAGCTGCAGTGTGGCGACGAGCGGCCTCCGCCCTCCTCTCGTACTCATCTGCCTCCTCTCTGGTAATAGTATATCCTCCTCTTGCCTGATAATCAAAGAAAGCAGGAGCAGGGAGAGTAATACAGACAGCACGTCGTCTGTCAAAGATTAGTCGGTACTGGAGAGGTGATTCGTTCCTCTCGACAAAATGGTGGCGAACCATATCATTAAAATCTAGATAGGTAGGAGGTAATTCAATATCATCTTCACGTACATCTATACCAAGAAAGTTAGCTACGCGAGTTGCATAAATTCCACCAAAGAAATCTCCATTAAGTCTATTAAGATGCAACCTACGTGCAACAATGGCTCTCAAATTATATGATTTGTCTCCTAACACAGCACTCCTAAGAATACTGAGGTCAGGGACACACACGTGACATGCCTCATCTTTACCATTTATGCATCTACCTATGAAGAGAGCAAAATAATGTATAGCAGGAAAGTGGATGCTCCCTATGGTAGCTTGTGTAATATCTCTAGATTCTCCCACAGTTATATTAGCAAGAAAATCTCTAAATTCAGATTTGCGAGGATCCCTTATACTACCCCATTGTGGAAGTTTGCATGCAGTGGTAAAATCCTCTAAGTCCATGGTATAAGATTTATCATAAAGATCAAACAGGACAGTTGGAGAATTACGTGAAGTGGAAAATTCAAACCTCCTCACAAAGGAACTAGTGAGGTTATGATACTGACTGCACTTCTCTTCCTCGAAGCTCACAAGATTAGCGTTACACAAATATGCGTTGAATTCTTCTTTTATTCCCGCTCGATCCATAAAATTTTCAGAAGGACACTCACAAGGACGCACTGGAGCGTCTCTTGGTGGCTCTTCGTCAGCATCACGCATTTCAAGCCTTGTTCCTTGCTTCTTTGAAGAACCACCTTGGAACATCTTCCTAAGCATTATTTCTTCCTCTGAAAAATTCTGATTTTTTTAGTAACTTCAAAATAAAAGTAAACCAAACTCAATAATATTGATAGCAACCACTCCTACAAGTGCCTAGAGCCTATATCATGCATCAAAACTACTTTTGACCATATAAATTTGACATGCAAGCTCAAGAATAGGGTCACCTAAGCAGCAAAAATTTGCAATGAATAAAGCACTAGAACAAAAACTAATTGGACCAATGGAGGAGTCACATACCAAGGAACAATCTCCCCAAGCAGTTTTGTGAGAGGTGCTTTGAGCAAGGAGATCGAAAATGGCAGCAAAGAGGGCTGGAACTCGTGCTTGAGTTGGTTTTTCGTGTTTGTGGGAGGAAGAACAAGAGGATGGGTGCAGGAATAAGTGGAGGAGGGCCACCGTGGGCCCACGAGGCAGGGGGCGCGCCCAGGGGGGTAGGGCGCACCCTCCACCCTCGTGACCAGGTGGCAGCTCCCCCCGCGGTAATTTTTGCATCGTAAATCCTCAAATATTCCCGAAAAAATCATATTAAATTGGCATGTCATTCTGAGGACTTTTATTTTCGGGACATTTTTATATTGCACGGATAAATCAGGAAACAGACAGAAAAATATTATTTTTACTTTATTTCAACTAAATAACAGAAAGTATAGAGAGGGTACAGAAGGTTGTGCTTCTAGTTCCATCTATCTCATGCTCATCAAAAGGAATCCACTAACAAGGTTGATCAAGTCTTGTTAACAAACTCATTCCGATTAACATGAAACCGGAGAAATTTCGAATAACACTAGGTTACCTCAACGGGGATATGCACATCCCCAATAATAAGTATATCATATTTCTTCTTGACAGTAGGAAGAGGAAATTCAAAACCTCCAAATATAATCGATGGAATTTTTCCAATAGAATTGATACTATGAACTTGAGGTTGCTTCCTCGGAAAGTGTACCGTATGCTCATTACCATTAACATGAAAAGTGACATTGCCTTTGTTGCAATCAATAACAGCCCCTGCAGTATTAAGAAAAGGTCTTCCAAGAATAATAGACATACTATCGTCCTCGGGAATATCAAGAATAACAAAGTTCGTTAAAATAGTAACATTTGCAACCACAACAGGCACATCCTCACAAATACCGACAGGTATAGCAGTTGATTTATCAGCCATTTGCAAAGATATTTCAGTAGGTGTCAACTTATTCAAGTCAAGTCTACGATATAAAGAGAGAGGCATAACACTAACACCGGCTCCAAGATCACATAAAGCAGTTTTAACATAGTTTCTTTTAATGGAGCATGGTATAGTAGGTACTCCTGGATCTCCAAGTTTCTTTGGTATTCCACCCTTAAAAGTATAATTAGCAAGCATGGTGGAAATTTCAGCTTCTGGTATCTTTCTTTTATTTGTAACAATATCTTTCATGTACTTAGCATAAGGATTCATTTTGAGCATATCAGTCAATCGCATACGCAAAAAGATAGGTCTAATCATTTCAGCAAAGCGCTCAAAATCCTCATCATCCTTTTTCTTGGATGGTTTGGGAGGAAAAGGCATGGGTTTCTGAACCCAAGGCTCTCTTTCTTTACCATGTTTCCTAGCAACAAAGTCTTTCTTATCATAACGTTGATTCTTTGATTGTGGGTTATCAAGATCAACAGCAGGTTCAATTTCTACATCATTATCATTACTAGGTTGAGCATCATTATGAACATCATCATTAACATTTTCATTAGGTTCATGTTCATTGCCAGATTGTGTTTCAGCATCAGTAATAGAGATATCATTTGGATTATCAGGTGGTTCAGCAATAGGTTCACTAGAAATTTGCACAGTTCTATCATTTTTCTTTTTCTTCTTTTTAGAAGAACTAGGTGCATCAATATTATTTCTCTGAGAATCTTGCTCAATTCTCTTAGGGTGGCCTTCAGGATACAAAGGTTCCTGAGTCATTCTACCTGTTCTAGTAGCCACATTAACAGCATAATCATTTTTCTTACTACTCATCTCATTGAGCAATTCCTTTTGAGATTTAAGTACTTGTTCTACTTGAGTGGTAACCATAGAAGCATGTTTGCTAACAAGCTTAAGTTCACCTCTAATATTAGCCATATAATCACCCAAGTATTTAATCATATCAGCATCTTGTTTTAATTTTCTACCAAATTAAGCATTGAAGTCTTCTTGCTTAAACATAAAATTATCAAACTCATCCAAGCACTGACTAGCAATTTTAGTAGGAGGGATTTCAGCTCTATCATATCTATAGAGAGAATTTACCTTTACTACCTGTGTCGGGTTATCAAGGTCTGGAGGTTCTTCAATAAGTAAAGGATCAAGATCATATGTTTCTTCGGCAGGCGGTAAATTAAGACCATGTATTTCTTTAATAGGAGGTAAATTCTTAACATCTTCAGCTTTAATACCTTTTTCTTTCATAGATTTATTTGCCTCTTGCATATCTTCGGGATTGAGAAATAGAACACCTCTCTTCTGGACTTGGTTTAGGAATAGGATCATTAATTGGAGCAGGAGCTGGCTCAGGAGGTGCCCAATTATTTTCATTTGTCAACATATTATTTAATAAGATTTCAGCTTCATCCGGTGTTCTTTCCCTGAAAAGAGAACCAACACAACTATCCAGGTAATCTCTAGAAGCATCGGTTAGTCCATTATAAAAGATATAAAGTATTTCATTTTTCTTAAGAGGATGATCAGGCAAAGCATTAAGTAACTTGAGAAGCCTCCCCCAAGCTTGTGGGAGACTCTCTTCTTTAATTTGCACAAAGTTGTATATTTCCTTTAAAGCAGCTTGTTTCTTATGAGCAGGGAAATATTTAGCAGAGAAGTAGTAAATCATATCCTGGGGG